>NW_026893619.1:600000-900000 GCF_032452875.1 Bos javanicus
ATGATCAGTCACGTGATCAGTGCATGATAGCTAGTGATCAGTGCATGATCAGCCACGTGATCAGTGCATGATAGCCACGTGATCAGTGCATGATCAGTCACGTGATCAGTGCATGATCAGTCACGTGATCAGTGCATGATAGCTGCGTGATCATGCATGATCAGCCACGTGATCAGTGCATGATAGCCACGTGATCAGTGCATGATCAGCCACGTGATCAGTGCATGATCAGTCACGTGATCAGTGCATGATCAGCCACGTGATCAGTGCATGATCAGTCACGTGATCAGTGCATGATCAGCCACGTGATCAGTGCATGATAGCCACGTGATCAGTGCATGATCAGTCACGTGATCAGTGCATGATCAGTCACGTGATCAGTGCATGATCAGCCACGTGATCAGTGCATGATCAGCCACGTGATCAGTGCATGATCAGTCACGTGATCAGTGCATGATCAGTCACGTGATCAGTGCATGGTAGCTACGTGATCAGTGCATGATCAGCCACGTGATCAGTGCATGATAGCCACGTGATCAGTGCATGATCAGCCACGTGATCAGTGCATGATCAGTCACGTGATCAGTGCATGATCAGCCACGTGATCAGTGCATGATCAGCCACGTGATCAGTGCATGATCAGCCACGTGATCAGTGCATGATAGCCACGTGATCAGTGCATGATCAGTCACGTGATCAGTGCATGATCAGTCACGTGATCAGTGCATGATCAGCCACGTGATCAGTGCATGATCAGCCACGTGATCAGTGCATGATCAATTACGTGATCAGTGCATGATCAGTCACGTGATCAGTACATGTAGCTACGTGATCATTGCATGATCAGCCACGTGATCAGTGCATGATAGCCACGTGATCAGTGCATGATCAGCCACGTGATCAGTGCATGATCAGCCACGTGATCAGTGCATGATCAGTCACGTGATCAGTGCATGATCAGCCACGTGATCAGTGCATGATCAGTCACGTGATCAGTGCATGATAGCACGTGATCAGTGCATGATCAGTCCCGTGATCAGTGCATGATCAGCCACGTGATCAGTGCATGATCAGCCACGTGATCAGTGCATGATCAGTCACGTGATCAGTGCATGATCAGTCACGTGATCAGTGTATGATCAGCCACGTGAACAGTGCATGCTCAGTCACGTGATCAGGGCCTGCTGAGCTGCGTGATTACTGTCTGCTCATCTGCTTGACAATTGCCAGCTGAGCTGCACGATTCCTGCCTGTCATCTGCTTGACAATTGCCAGCTGTGCTGCGTAATTCCTGCCTGCTCAGCTGCTTGATTATTGCCAGCTGAGCAGCATGATTTCTCACAGCTGAGTTCCATGATTATTGCCTGCTGACTGATTCGTGCCTACTCAGCTCTTTGTTCATTGCCTCCAGAGGCACATGATCAGTGTATGATAGCAAACATGATCAGCGCATGATCAGTCACATGATCAGTGCATGATAAGCCACGTGATCAGTGCATGATCAGTCATGTGATCAGTGCATGATCAGTCACGTGATCAGTGCATGATAGCTGCGTGATCAGTGCATGATCAGCCACGTGATCAGTGCATGATAGCCACGTGATCAGTGCATGATCAGTCACGTGATCAGTGCATGATCAGTCACGTGATCAGTGCATGATCAGTCACGTGATCAGTGCATGATCAGTCACGTGATCAGTGCATGATCAGTCACGTGACCAGTGCATGTAGCTACGTGATCATTGCATGATCAGCCACGTGATCAGTGCATGATAGCCACGTGATCAGTGCATGATCAGCACGTGATCAGTGCATGATCAGCCACGTGATCAGTGCATGATCAGCCACGTGATCAGTGCATGATCAGCCACGTGATCAGTGCATGATAGCCACGTGATCAGTGCATGATCAGTCACGTGATCAGTGCATGATCAGCCACGTGATCAGTGCATGATCAGCCACGTGATCAGTGCATGATAGCCACGTGATCAGTGCATGATCAGTCACGTGATCAGTGCATGATCAGTCACGTGATCAGTGCATGATCAGCCACGTGATCAGTGCATGATAGCCACGTGATCAGTGCATGATAGTCACGTGATCAGTGCATGATCAGTCACGTGATCAGTGCATGATCAGCCACGTGATCAGTGCATGATAGTCACGTGATCAGTGCATGATCAGTCACGTGATCAGTGCATGATCAGTCACGTGATCAGTGCATGATCAGCCACGTGATCAGTGCATGATCAATTACGTGATCAGTGCATGATCAGTCACGTGATCAGTACATGGTTGCTACGTGATCATTGCATGATCAGCCACGTGATCAGTGCATGATAGCCACGTGATCAGTGCATGATCAGTCACGTGATCAGTGCATGATCAGTCACGTGATCAGTGCATGATCATTTACGTGATCAGTGCATGATCAGTCACGTGACCAGTATATGGTAGCTACGTGATCAGTGCATGATCAGCCACGTGATCAGTGCATGATCAGCCACGTGATCAGTGCATGATCAGTCACGTGATCAGTGCATGATCAGCCACGTGATCAGTGCATGATAGCCACGTGATCAGTGCATGATCAGTCACGTGATCAGTGCATGATCAGTCACGTGATCAGTGCATGATCAGCACGTGATCAGTGCATGATCAGTCATGTGTCAGTGCATGATAGCCGTGATCAGTGCATGATCAGTCCCGTGATCAGTGTATGATCAGCCACGTGATCAGTGCATGATAGCCACGTGATCAGTGCATGATCAGTCACGTGATCAGTGCATGATCAGCCACGTGATCAGTGCATGATCAGCCACGTGATCAGTGCATGACAGTTACGTGATCAGTGCATGATCAGTCACGTGATCAGTGCATGATAGCCACGTGATCAGTGCATGATCAGTCACGTGATCAGTGTATGATCAGCCACGTGAACAGTGCATGCTCAGTCACGTGATCAGGGCCTGCTGAGCTGCGTGATTACTGTCTGCTCATCTGCTTGACAATTGCCAGCTGAGCTGCACGATTCCTGCCTGTCATCTGCTTGACAATTGCCAGCTGTGCTGCATAATTCCTGCCTGCTCAGCTGCTTGATTATTGCCAGCTGAGCAGCATGATTTCTCACAGCTGAGTTCCATGATTATTGCCTACTGATTCCTGCCTACTCAGCTCTTTGTTCATTGCCTCCAGAGGCACATGATCAGTGTATGATACCAAACATGATCAGCACATGATCAGTCACATGATCAGTGCATGATAAGCCACGTGATCAGTGCATGATCAGTCACGTGATCAGTGCATGATCAGCCACGTGATCAGTGCATGATCAGCCACGTGATCAGTGCATGATCAGCCACGTGATCAGTGCATGATCAGTCACGTGATCAGTGCATGATCAGCCACGTGATCAGTGCATGATCAGTCACGTGATCAGTGCATGATAGCTACGTGATCAGTGCATGATCAGCCACGTGATCAGTGCATGATAGCCACGTGATCAGTGCATGATCAGTCACGTGATCAGTGTGTGATCAGCCACGTGATCAGTGCATGATATCAGTGCATGATAGCCACGTGATCAGTGCATGATAGCCACGTGATCAGTGCATGATCAGTCACGTGATACGTGTGTGATCAGCCACGTGATCAGTGCATGATATCCACGTGATCAGTGCATGATAGCCACGTGATCAGTGCATGATCAGTCACGTGATCAGTGCATGATCAGTCACGTGATACGTGTGTGATCAGCCACGTGATCAGTGCATGATGAGCCACGTGATCAGTGCATGATCAATTACGTGATCAGTGCATGATCAGTCACGTGACCAGTACATGGTTGCTACGTGATCGTTGCATGATCAGCCACGTGAGCAGTGCATGATAGCCACGTGATCAGTGCATGATCAGTCACGTGATCAGTGCATGATCAGTCACGTGAACAGTGCATGATCATTTACGTGATCAGTGCATGATCAGTCACGTGACCAGTATATGGTAGCTACGTGATCATTCCATGACGAGCCACGTGAGCAGTGCATGATAGCCACGTGATGTGTGCATGATCAGTTACGTGATCAGTGTATGATCAGCCACGTGATCAGTGCATGAGTGCCACGTGATCAGTGCATGATAGTCACGTGACAGTGTGTGATCAGCCACGTGAACAGTGCATGATCAGCCACGTGATCAGTGCATGATAGCCACGTGATCAGTGCATGATCAGTCACGTGATCAGTGTATGATCAGCCACGTGAACAGTGCATGCTCAGTCACGTGATCAGGGCCTGCTGAGCTGCGTGATTACTGTCTGCTCATCTGCTTGACAATTGCCAGCTGAGCTGCACGATTCCTGCCTGTCATCTGCTTGACAATTGCCAGCTGTGCTGCGTAATTCCTGCCTGCTCAGCTGCTTGATTATTGCCAGCTGAGCAGCATGATTCCTCACACCTGAGTTCCATGATTATTGCCTGCTGACTGTTTGATTCGTGCCTACTCAGCTCTTTGTTTATTGCCTCCAGAGGCACATGATCAGTGTATGATAGCAAACATGATCAGCGCATGATCAGTCACATGATCAGCGCCATTAAGTCACGTGATCACTACATGATAGTCATGTGATCAGTCCATGCTCAGTCACGGTATCAGTGCATGATCAGCCACGTGATCAGTGCATGATCTGTCACATGATTAGTGTATGATCATCCACGTGATCAGTGCATGGGCAGTCATGTGATCAGTGCATGATATAGACGTGATCAGTGCATGATCAGTCACGTGATCAGTGCATGATAGCCACGTGATCAGTGCATGATCAGTCACCTGATCAGTGCATGATCAGTCACGTGACCAGTACATGGTAGCTACGTGATCATTGCATGATCAGCCACGTGAGCAGTGCATGATAGCCACGTGATCAGTGCATGATCAGTCACGTGATCAGTGCATGATCAGCCACGTGATCAGTGCATGATCCACGTGATCAGTGCATGATCAGCCACGTGATCAGTCACATGATCAGTGCATGATCAGTCACGTGATCAGTGCATGATCAGTCACGTGATCAGTGCATGATCATCACGTGATCAGTGCATGATCAGTCATGTGTCAGTGCATGATAGCCCGTGATCAGTGCATGATCAGTCACGTGATCAGTGCATGATCAGCCACGTGATCAGTGCATGATAGCCACGTGATCAGTGCATGATCAGTTACGTGATCAGTGCATGATCAGCCACGTGATCAGTGCATGATAGCCACGTGATCAGTGCATGATCACGTGATCAGTGCATGATCAGTCACGTGATCAGTGTGTGATCAGCCACGTGATCAGTGCATGATCAGTCACGTGATCAGTGCATGCTAGCTGCGTGATTACTGTCTGCTCATGTGCTTGACAATTGCCAGCTGAGATGTACGATTCCTGCCTGTCATCTCCTTGACAATTGCCACCTGTGCTGCGTAATTCCTGCCTGATCATCTACTTGATTATTGCCAGCTGAGCAGCATGATTTCTCAGAGCTGAGTTCCATGATTATAGCCTGCCTATCAGCTCTTTGTTCATTGCCTCCAGATGCACATGATCAGTGTGTGACACCAAACATGATCAGCACATGATCAGTCACATGATCAGTGCATGATCAGCCACGTGATCAGTGCATGATCAGCCACGTGATCAGTGCATGATCAGTTACGTGAGCAGTGTATGATCAGCCACGTGATCAGTGCATGGTCAGACACGTGAACAGTGTATGATCAGCCACGTGATCAGTGCATGATATCCAAGTGATCAGTGCATGATCAGTCACGTGATCAGTGTATGATCAGCCACGTGAACAGTGCATGCTCAGTCACGTGATCAGGGCCTGCTGAGCTGCGTGATTACTGTCTGCTCATCTGCTTGACAATTGCCAGCTGAGCTGCATGATTCCTGCCTGTCATCTGCTTGACAATTGCCAGCTGTGCTGCGTAATTCCTGCCTGCTCAGCTGCTTGATTATTGCCAGCTGAGCAGCATGATTCCTCACAGCTGAGTTCCATGATTATTGCCTGCTGACTGTTTGATTCGTGCCTACTCAGCTCTTTGTTTATTGCCTCCAGAGGCACATGATCAGTGTATGATAGCAAACATGATCAGTGCATGATCAGTCACATGATCAGCGCCATTAAGTCACGTGATCACTACATGATAGTCATGTGATCAGTCCATGCTCAGTCACGGTATCAGTGCATGATCAGCCACGTGATCAGTGCATGATAGCCACGTGATCAGTGCATGATCAGCCACGTGATCAGTGCATGATCAGTCACGTGATCAGTGCATGATCAGTCACGTGATCAGTGCATGATCAGCCACGTGATCAGTGCATGATCAGTCACGTGATCAGGGCTGCTGAGCTGCGTGATTACTGTCTGCTCATCTGCTTGACAATTGCCAGCTGAGCTGCACGATTCCTGCCTGTCATCTGCTTGACAATTGCCACCTGTGCTGCGTAATTCCTGCCTGATCATCTACTTGATCATTGCCAGCTGAGCAGCATGATTTCTCAGAGCTGAGTTCCATGATTATACCTGCTGACTGATCAGCCTACTCAGCTCTATGTTCATTGCCTCCAGAGGCACATGATCAGTGTGTGACACCAAACATGATCAGTGCATGATCAGTCACGTGATCAGTGCATGATCAGCCACGTGATCAGTGCATGATCAGTTACGTGATCAGTGCATGATCAGTCACGTGACAGTGCATGGTAGCTGCGTGATCAGTGCATGATCAGCCACGTGATCAGTGCATGATCAGCCACGTGATCAGTGCATGATCAGTCACGTGATCAGTGCATGATCAGCCACGTGATCAGTGCATGATCAGCCACGTGATCAGTGCATGATAGCCACGTGATCAGTGCATGATCAGCCACGTGATCAGTGCATGATCAGCCACGTGATCAGTGCATGGTCAGACACGTGAACAGTGTATGATCAGCCACGTGATCAGTGCATGATATCCAAGTGATCAGTGCATGATCAATCACGTGATCAGTGTATGATCAGCCACGTGAACAGTGCATGCTCAGTCACGTGATCAGGGCCTGCTGAGCTGCGTGATTACTGTCTGCTCATCTGCTTGACAATTGCCAGCTGAGCTGCACGATTCCTGCCTGTCATCTGCTTGACAATTGCCAGCTGTGCTGCGTAATTCCTGCCTGCTCAGCTGCTTGATTATTGCCAGCTGAGCAGCATGATTCCTCACACTGAGTTCCATGATTATTGCCTGCTGACTGTTTGATTCGTGCCTACTCAGCTCTTTGTTTATTGCCTCCAGAGGCACATGATCAGTGTATGATAGCAAACATGATCAGTGCATGATCAGTCACATGATCAGCGCCATTAAGTCACGTGATCACTACATGATAGTCATGTGATCAGTCCATGCTCAGTCACGGTATCAGTGCATGATCAGCCACGTGATCAGTGCATGATCAGCCACGTGATCAGTGCATGATAGCCATGTGATCAGTGCATGATCAGTCACGTGATCAGTGCATGATCAGTCACGTGATCAGTGCATGATCAGCCACGTGATCAGTGCATGATCAGTCACCTGATGGGTGTATGATCAGTCACGTGACCAGTACATGGTAGCTACATGATCATTGCATGATCAGCCACGTGAGTAGTGCATGATAGCCACGTGATCAGTGCATGATCAGTCACGTGATCAGTGCATGATCAGTCATGTGATCAGTGCATGATCAGGCACGTGATCAGTGCATGATCAGCCACGTGATCAGTGCATGATAGCCACGTGATCAGTGCATGATCAGTCACGTGATCAGTGCATGATCAGTCACGTGATCAGTGCATGATCAGCCACGTGATCAGTGCATGATCAGCCACGTGATCAGTGCATGATCAGTCACGTGATCAGTGCATGATCAGTCACGTGATCAGTGCATGATCAGTCACGTGATTGTGCATGATAGCTACGTGATCAGTGCATGATCAGCCACGTGATCAGTGCATGATAGCCACGTGATCAGTGCATGATCAGTCACGTGATCAGTGCATGATAGTCACGTGATCAGTGCATGATCAGTCACGTGATCAGTGCATGATCAGCCACGTGATCAGTGCATGATCAGTCACGTGATCAGTGCATGATCATCCACGTGATCAGTGCATGATCAGTCACGTGATCAGTGCATGATATAACGTGATCAGTGCATGATCAGTCACGTGATCAGTGCATGATAGCCACGTGATCAGTGCATGATCAGTCACGTGATCAGTGCATGATCATTCACGTGACAGTACATGGTAGCTACATGATCAGTGCATGATCAGCCACGTGATCAGTGCATGATAGCCACGTGATCAGTGCATGATCAGTCACGTGATCAGTGCATGATCAGTCACGTGACCAGTGCATGGTAGTTGCGTGATCATCACATGATCAGCCACGTGATCAGTGCATGATAGCCACGTGATCAGTGCATGATCAGTCACGTGATCAGTGCATGATCAGTCACGTGATCAGTGCATGATCAGCCACGTGATCAGTGCATGATCAGGCACGTGATCAGTGCATGTCAGCCACGTGATCAGTGCATGATAGCCACGTGATCAGTGCATGATCAGTCACGTGATCAGTGCATGATCAGTCACGTGATCAGTGCATGATCAGCCACGTGATCAGTGCATGATCAGCCACGTGATCAGTGCATGATCAATTACGTGATCAGTGCATGATCAGTCACGTGACCAGTACATGGTAGCTACGTGATCATTGCATGATCAGCCACGTGATCAGTGCATGATAGCCACGTGATCAGTGCATGATAGCCACGTGATCAGTGCATGATCAGTCATGTGATCGTGTGTGATCAGCCACGTGATCAGTGCATGATATCCACGTGATCAGTGCATGACAGCCACGTGATCAGTGCATGATAGCCACGTGATCAGTGCATGATCAGTCACGTGATCATGTGTGATCAGCCACGTGATCAGTGCATGATCAGCCACGTGATCAGTGCATGATCAATTACGTGATCAGTGCATGATCAGTCACGTGACCAGTACATGGTTGCTACGTGATCATTGCATGATCAGCCACGTGATCAGTGCATGATAGCCACGTGATCAGTGCATGATCAGTCACGTGATCAGTGCATGATCAGTCACGTGATCAGTGCATGATCAGTCACGTGATCAGTGCATGGTAGCTACGTGATCATTGCATGATCAGCCACGTGATCAGTGCATGATAGCCACGTGATCAGTGCATGATCAGTCACGTGATCAGTGTATGATCAGCCACGTGATCAGTGCATGATGCCACGTGATCAGTGCATGATCAGCCACGTGATCAGTGCATGATCAGCCACGTGATCAGTGCATGATCAGCCACGTGATCAGTGCATGATCAGTCACGTGATCAGTGCATGATCAGCACGTGATCAGTGCATGATCAGTCATGTGTCAGTGCATGATAGCCCGTGATCAGTGCATGATCAGTCCGTGATCAGTGCATGATCAGCCACGTGATCAGTGCATGATAGCCACGTGATCAGTGCATGATCAGTCACGTGATCAGTGCATGATCAGCCACGTGATCAGTGCATGATCAGCCACGTGATCAGTGCATGACATCACGTGATCAGTGCATGATCAGTCACGTGATCAGTGTATGATCAGCCACGTGAACAGTGCATGCTCAGTCACGTGATCAGGGCCTGCTGAGCTGCGTGATTACTGTCTGCTCATCTGCTTGACAATTGCCAGCTGAGCTGCACGATTCCTGCCTGTCATCTGCTTGACAATTGCCAGCTGTGCTGCGTAATTCCTGCCTGCTCAGCTGCTTGATTATTGCCAGCTGAGCAGCATGATTCCTCACAGCTGAGTTCCATGATTATTGCCTGCTGACTGATTCGTGCCTACTCAGCTCTTTGTTCATTGCCTCCAGAGGCACATGATCAGTGTATGATAGCAAACATGATCAGCACATGATCAGTCACATGATCAGTGCATGATAAGCCACGTGATCAGTGCATGATCAGTCACGTGATCAGTGCATGATCAGTCATGTGACCAGTGCATGATAGCTGCGTGATCAGTGCATGATCAGCCACGTGATCAGTGCATGATAGCCACGTGATCAGTGCATGATCAGTCACGTGATCAGTGCATGATCAGCCACGTGATCAGTGCATGATAGCCACGTGATCAGTGCATGATCAGCCACGTGATCAGTGCATGATCAGTCACGTGATCAGTGCATGATCAGTCACATGATCGTGTGTGATCAGCCACGTGATCAGTGCATGATCAGCCACGTGATCAGTGCATGATCAGTCACGTGATCAGTGCATGATCAGTCACGTGACCAGTGCATGATAGCTACGTGATCAGTGCATGATCAGCCACGTGATCAGTGCATGATAGCCACGTGATCAGTGCATGATAGCCACGTGATCAGTGCATGATAGCCACGTGATCAGTGCATGATCAGTCACGTGATCATGTGTGATCAGCCACGTGATCAGTGCATGATGAGCCACGTGATCAGTGCATGATCAATTACGTGATCAGTGCATGATCAGTCACGTGACCAGTACATGGTTGCTACGTGATCAGTGCATGATCAGCCACGTGATCAGTGCATGATAGCCACGTGATCAGTGCATGATCAGTCACGTGATCAGTGCATGATCAGTCACGTGATCAGTGCATGATCATTCACGTGATCAGTGCATGATCAGTCACGTGACCAGTATATGGTAGCTACGTGATCATTGCATGATCAGCCACGTGATCAGTGCATGATAGCCACGTGATGTGTGCATGATCAGTTACGTGATCAGTGTATGATCAGCCACGTGATCAGTGCATGAGTGCCACGTGATCAGTGCATGATAGTCACGTGACAGTGTGTGATCAGCCACGTGATCAGTGCATGATCAGCCACGTGATCAGTGCATGATCAGCCACGTGATCAGTGCATGATCAGTCACGTGATCAGTGCATGATCAGCCACGTGATCAGTGCATGATCAGTCACGTGACAGTGCATGATCAGCCACGTGATCAGTGCATGATCAGTCACGTGATCAGTGCATGATCAGCCACGTGATCAGTGCATGATCAGCCACGTGATCAGTGCATGATCAGTCACGTGATCAGTGCATGATCAGTCACGTGATCAGTGCATGATCAGCCACGTGATCAGTGCATGATCAGCCACGTGATCAGTGCATGATCAATTACGTGATCAGTGCATGATCAGTCACGTGACCAGTACATGGTAGCTACGTGATCATTGCATGATCAGCCACGTGATCAGTGCATGATAGCCACGTGATCAGTGCATGATAGCCACGTGATCAGTGCATGATCAGTCACGTGATCAGTGTATGATCAGCCACGTGATCAGTGCATGATAGCCACGTGATCAGTGCATGATCAGCCACGTGATCAGTGCATGATAGCCACGTGATCAGTGC
Source organism: Bos javanicus (assembly GCF_032452875.1). Lineage (NCBI taxonomy): Eukaryota > Metazoa > Chordata > Mammalia > Artiodactyla > Bovidae > Bos > Bos javanicus. The sequence continues at coordinate 611,506 of NW_026893619.1, forward strand.
ATGATCAGTCACGTGATCATGTGTGATCAGCCACGTGATCAGTGCATGATCAGCCACGTGATCAGTGCATGATCAGTCACGTGATCAGTGCATGATCAGTCACGTGACCAGTGCATGGTTGCTACGTGATCAGTGCATGATCAGCCACGTGATCAGTGCATGATAGCCACGTGATCAGTGCATGATCAGTCACGTGATCAGTGCATGATCAGTCACGTGATCAGTGCATGATCAGTCACGTGACCAGTATATGGCAGCTACGTGATCATTGCATGACAGCCACGTGATCAGTGCATGATAGCCACGTGATCAGTGCATGATCAGTCACGTGATCAGTGCATGATCAGCCACGTGATCAGTGCATGATGCCACGTGATCAGTGCATGATCAGCCACGTGATCAGTGCATGATCAGTCACGTGATCAGTGCATGATCATCCACGTGATCAGTGCATGATCAGTCACGTGATCAGTGCATGATATACGTGATCAGTGCATGATCAGTCACGTGATCAGTGCATGATAGCCACGTGATCAGTGCATGATCAGTCACGTGATCAGTGCATGATCATTCACGTGACAGTACATGGTAGCTACATGATCATTGCATGATCAGCCACGTGATAGTGCATGATAGCCACGTGATCAGTGCATGATCAGTCACGTGATCAGTGCATGATCAGTCATGTGACCAGTACATGGTAGTTGCGTGATCATCACATGATCAGCCACGTGATCAGTGCATGATAGCCACGTGATCAGTGCATGATCAGTCACGTGATCAGTGCATGATCAGTCACGTGATCAGTGCATGATCAGCCACGTGATCAGTGCATGATCAGGCACGTGATCAGTGTATGTCAGCCACGTGATCAGTGCATGATAGCCACGTGATCAGTGCATGATCAGTCACGTGATCAGTGCATGATCAGTCACGTGATCAGTGCATGATCAGCCACGTGATCAGTGCATGATCAGCCACGTGATCAGTGCATGATCAATTACGTGATCAGTGCATGATCAGTCACGTGACCAGTACATGGTAGCTACGTGATCAGTGCATGATCAGCCACGTGATCAGTGCATGATAGCCACGTGATCAGTGCATGATAGCCACGTGATCAGTGCATGATCAGTCATGTGATCGTGTGTGATCAGCCACGTGATCAGTGCATGATATCCACGTGATCAGTGCATGACAGCCACGTGATCAGTGCATGATAGCCACGTGATCAGTGCATGATCAGTCACGTGATCATGTGTGATCAGCCACGTGATCAGTGCATGATCAGCCACGTGATCAGTGCATGATCAATTACGTGATCAGTGCATGATCAGTCACGTGACCAGTACATGGTAGCTACGTGATCATTGCATGATCAGCCACGTGATCAGTGCATGATAGCCACGTGATCAGTGCATGATCAGTCACGTGATCAGTGCATGATCAGTCACGTGATCAGTGCATGATCAGTCACGTGATCAGTGCATGATAGCTACGTGATCAGTGCATGATCAGCCACGTGATCAGTGCATGATAGCCACGTGATCAGTGCATGATCAGTCACGTGATCAGTGCATGATCAGCCACGTGATCAGTGCATGATGCCACGTGATCAGTGCATGATCAGCCACGTGATCAGTGCATGATCAGCCACGTGATCAGTGCATGATCAGTCACGTGATCAGTGCATGATCAGTCACGTGATCAGTGCATGATCAGCACGTGATCAGTGCATGATCAGTCATGTGTCAGTGCATGATAGCCGTGATCAGTGCATGATCAGTCCCGTGATCAGTGCATGATCAGCCACGTGATCAGTGCATGATAGCCACGTGATCAGTGCATGATCAGTCACGTGATCAGTGCATGATCAGCCACGTGATCAGTGCATGATAGCCACGTGATCAGTGCATGACAGCCACGTGATCAGTGCATGATCAGTCACGTGATAGTGTGTGATCAGCCACGTGAACAGTGCATGCTCAGTCACGTGATCAGGGCCTGCTGAGCTGCGTGATTACTGTCTGCTCATCTGCTTGACAATTGCCAGCTGAGCTGCACGATTCCTGCCTGTCATCTGCTTGACAATTGCCACCTGTGCTGCGTAATTCCTGCCTGCTCATCTGCTTGATTATTGCCAGCTGAGCAGCATGATTTCTCAGAGCTGAGTTCCATGATTATAGCCTGCTGACTGATTCCTGCCTACTCAGCTCTTTGTTCATTGCCTCCAGAGGCACATGATCAGTGTATGACACCAAACATGATCAGCACATGATCAGTCACATGATCAGTGCATGATAAGCCACGTGATCAGTGCATGATCAGTTACGTGATCAGTGCATGATCAGTCATGTGACCAGTGCATGGTAGCTGCGTGATCAGTGCATGATCAGCCACGTGATCAGTGCATGATAGCCACGTGATCAGTGCATGATCAGTCACGTGATCGTGTGATGATCAGCCACGTGATCAGTGCATGATAGCCACGTGATCAGTGCATGATAGCCACGTGATCAGTGCATGATCAGTCACGTGATCAGTGCATGATCAGTCACGTGATCGTGTGTGATCAGCCACGTGATCAGTGCATGATCAGCCACGTGATCAGTGCATGATCAGTCACGTGATCAGTGCATGATCAGTCACGTGATCAGTGCATGAGCACGTGATCAGTGCATGATCAGCCACGTGATCAGTGCATGATAGCCACGTGATCAGTGCATGATCAGCCACGTGATCAGTGCATGATAGCCACGTGATCAGTGCATGATCAGTCACGTGATCATGTGTGATCAGCCACGTGATCAGTGCATGATCAGCCACGTGATCAGTGCATGATCAATTACGTGATCAGTGCATGATCAGTCACGTGATCAGTGCATGGTAGCTACGTGATCAGTGCATGATCAGCCACGTGATCAGTGCATGATAGCCACGTGATCAGTGCATGATCAGTCACGTGATCAGTGCATGATCAGTCACGTGATCAGTGCATGATCATTCACGTGATCAGTGCATGATCAGTCACGTGATCAGTGCATGATAGCCACGTGATCAGTGCATGATCAGCCACGTGATCAGTGCATGATAGCCACGTGATCAGTGCATGATCAGTCACGTGATCAGTGCATGATCAGCCACGTGATCAGTGCATGATACCACGTGATCAGTGCATGATAGTCACGTGATCAGTGTGTGATCAGCCACGTGATCAGTGCATGATCAGCCACGTGATCAGTGCATGATCAGCCACGTGATCAGTGCATGATCAGTCACGTGATCAGTGCATGATAGCTACGTGATCAGTGCATGATCAGCCACGTGATCAGTGCATGATAGCCACGTGATCAGTGCATGATAGCCACGTGATCAGTGCATGATCAGTCACGTGATCGTGTGTGATCAGCCACGTGATCAGTGCATGATAGCCACGTGATCAGTGCATGATAGCCACGTGATCAGTGCATGATCAGTCACGTGATACATGTGTGATCAGCCACGTGATCAGTGCATGATGAGCCACGTGATCAGTGCAGGATCAATTACGTGATCAGTGCATGATCAGTCACGTGACCAGTACATGGTTGCTACGTGATCGTTGCATGATCAGCCACGTGAGCAGAGCATGATAGCCACGTGATCAGTGCATGATCAGTCACGTGATCAGTACATGATCAGTCACGTGAACAGTGCATGATCATTTACGTGATCTGTGCATGATCAGTCACGTGACCAGTATATGGTAGCTACGTGATCATTCCATGACGAGCCACGTGAGCAGTGCATGATAGCCACGTGATGTGTGCATGATGAGTTACGTGAGCAGAGTATGATCAGCCACGTGATCAGTGCATGAGTGCCACGTGATCAGTGCATGATATGTCACGTGACAGGTGTGTGATCAGCCACGTGAACAGTGCATGTTCAGCCACGTGATCAGTGCATGATAGCCACGTGATCAGTGCATGATCAGTTACGTGAGCAGTGTATGATCAGCCACGTGATCAGTGCATGGTCAGACACGTGAACAGTGTATGATCAGCCACGTGATCAGTGCATGATATCCAAGTGATCAGTGCATGATCATCACGTGATCAGTGTATGATCAGCCACGTGAACAGTGCATGCTCAGTCACGTGATCAGGGCCTGCTGAGCTGCGTGATTACTGTCTGCTCATCTGCTTGACAATTGCCAGCTGAGCTGCACGATTCCTGCCTGTCATCTGCTTGACAATTGCCAGCTGTGCTGCGTAATTCCTGCCTGCTCAGCTGCTTGATTATTGCCAGCTGAGCAGCATGATTCCTCACAGCTGAGTTCCATGATTATTGCCTGCTGACTGTTTGATTCGTGCCTACTCAGCTCTTTGTTTATTGCCTCCAGAGGCACATGATCAGTGTATGATAGCAAACATGATCAGTGCATGATCAGTCACATGATCAGCGCCATTAAGTCACGTGATCACTACATGATAGTCATGTGATCAGTCCATGCTCAGTCACGGTATCAGTGCATGATCAGCCACGTGATCAGTGCATGATCAGCCACGTGATCAGTGCATGATAGCCACGTGATCAGTGCATGATCAGTCACGTGATCAGTGCATGATCAGTCACGTGATCAGTGCATGATCAGTCACGTGATCAGTGCATGATCAGTCACGTGATCAGTGCATGATCAGTCACGTGATCAGTGCATGATCAGTCACGTGATCAGTGCATGATCAGCCACGTGATCAGTGCATGATCAGCCACGTGATCAGTGCATGATCAGTCACGTGATCAGTGCATGATCAGTCACGTGATCAGTACATGGTAGCTAGTGATCAGTGCATGATCAGCCACGTGAGCAGTGCATGATAGCCACGTGATCAGTGCATGATCAGTCACGTGATCAGTGCATGATCAGTCACGTGATCAGTGCATGATCAGTCACGTGATCAGTGCATGATCAGCCACGTGATCAGTGCATGATCAGCCACGTGATCAGTGCATGATAGCCACGTGATCAGTGCATGATCAGTCACGTGATCAGTGCATGATCAGTCACGTGATCAGTGCATGATCAGCCACGTGATCAGTGCATGATAGCCACGTGATCAGTGCATGATCAGTCACGTGATCAGTGCATGATCAGTCACGTGACCAGTACATGGTAGCTACGTGATCAGTGCATGATCAGCCACGTGATCAGTGCATGATAGCCACGTGATCAGTGCATGATCAGTCACGTGATCAGTGCATGATCAGTCACGTGATCAGTGCATGATCAGTCACGTGATCAGTGCATGATCAATTACGTGATCAGTGCATGATCAGTCACGTGACCAGTGCATGGTAGCTACGTGATCATTGCATGATCAGCCACGTGATCAGTGCATGATAGCCACGTGATCAGTGCATGATCAGTCACGTGATCAGTGCATGATCATCCACGTGATCAGTGCATGATCAGTCACGTGATCAGTGCATGATATAGACGTGATCAGTGCATGATCAGTCACGTGATCAGTGCATGATCAGCCACGTGATCAGTGCATGATAGCCAGTGATCAGTGCATGATAGCCAGTGATCAGTGCATGATCAGTCACGTGATCAGTGCATGATCAGCCACGTGATCAGTGCATGATCAGCCACGTGATCAGTGCATGATCAGCCACGTGATCAGTGCATGATCAGTTACGTGAGCAGTGTATGATCAGCCACGTGATCAGTGCATGGTCAGACACGTGAACAGTGTATGATCAGCCACGTGATCAGTGCATGATAGCCACGTGATCAGTGCATGATCAGTCACGTGATCAGTGTATGATCAGCCACGTGAACAGTGCATGCTCAGTCACGTGATCAGGGCCTGCTGAGCTGCGTGATTACTGTCTGCTCATCTGCTTGACAATTGCCAGCTGAGCTGCACGATTCCTGCCTGTCATCTGCTTGACAATTGCCAGCTGTGCTGCGTAATTCCTGCCTGCTCAGCTGCTTGATTATTGCCAGCTGAGCAGCATGATTCCTCACAGCTGAGTTCCATGATTATTGCCTGCTGACTGTTTGATTCGTGCCTACTCAGCTCTTTGTTTATTGCCTCCAGAGGCACATGATCAGTGTATGATAGCAAACATGATCAGCGCATGATCAGTCACATGATCAGCGCCATTAAGTCACGTGATCACTACATGATAGTCATGTGATCAGTCCATGCTCAGTCACGGTATCAGTGCATGATCAGCCACGTGATCAGTGCATGATCTGTCACATGATTAGTGTATGATCATCCACGTGATCAGTGCATGGGCAGTCATGTGATCAGTGCATGATATAGACGTGATCAGTGCATGATCAGTCACGTGATCAGTGCATGATAGCCACGTGATCAGTGCATGATCAGTCACCTGATGGGTGTATGATCATTCACGTGACCTGTACATGGTAGCTACATGATCATTGCATGATCAGCCACGTGAGTAGTGCATGATAGCCACGTGATCAGTGCATGATCAGTCACGTGATCAGTGCATGATCAGTCACGTGATCAGTGCATGATCAGCCACGTGATCAGTGCATGATCAGCCACGTGATCAGTGCATGATAGCCACGTGATCAGTGCATGATCAGTCACGTGATCAGTGCATGATCAGCCACGTGATCAGTGCATGATCAGCCACGTGATCAGTGCATGATCAGTCACGTGATCAGTGCATGATCAGTCACGTGATCAGTGCATGATAGCTACGTGATCAGTGCATGATCAGCCACGTGATCAGTGCATGATAGCCACGTGATCAGTGCATGATCAGTCACGTGATCAGTGCATGATCAGTCACGTGATCAGTGCATGATCAGCCACGTGATCAGTGCATGATCAGCCACGTGATCAGTGCATGATCAGCCACGTGATCAGTGCATGATCAGTCACGTGATCAGTGCATGATCATCACGTGATCAGTGTATGATCAGCCACGTGAACAGTGCATGCTCAGTCACGTGATCAGGGCCTGCTGAGCTGCGTGATTACTGTCTGCTCATCTGCTTGACAATTGCCAGCTGAGCTGCACGATTCCTGCCTGTCATCTGCTTGACAATTGCCAGCTGTGCTGCGTAATTCCTGCCTGCTCAGCTGCTTGATTATTGCCAGCTGAGCAGCATGATTCCTCACAGCTGAGTTCCATGATTATTGCCTGCTGACTGTATGATTCGTGCCTACTCAGCTCTTTGTTTATTGCCTCCAGAGGCACATGATCAGTGTATGATAGCAAACATGATCAGTGCATGATCAGTCACATGATCAGTGCCATTAAGTCACGTGATCACTACATGATAGTCATGTGATCAGTCCATGCTCAGTCACGGTATCAGTGCATGATCAGCCACGTGATCAGTGCATGATCAGCCACGTGATCAGTGCATGATAGCCACGTGATCAGTGCATGATCAGTCACGTGATCAGTGCATGATCAGGCACGTGATCAGTGCATGATCAGTCACGTGATCAGTGCATGATCAGTCACGTGATCAGTGCATGATCAGTCACGTGATCAGTGCATGATCAGTCACGTGATCAGTGCATGATCAGCCACGTGATCAGTGCATGATCAGCCACGTGATCAGTGCATGATCAGTCACGTGATCAGTGCATGATCAGTCACGTGATCAGTACATGGTAGCTAGTGATCAGTGCATGATCAGCCACGTGATCAGTGCATGATAGCCACGTGATCAGTGCATGATCAGTCACGTGATCAGTGCATGATCAGTCACGTGATCAGTGCATGATCAGTCACGTGATCAGTGCATGATCAATTACGTGATCAGTGCATGATCAGTCACGTGACCAGTACATGGTAGCTACGTGATCAGTGCATGATCAGCCACGTGATCAGTGCATGATAGCCACGTGATCAGTGCATGATCAGTCACGTGATCAGTGCATGATCATCCACGTGATCAGTGCATGATCAGTCACGTGATCAGTGCATGATATAGACGTGATCAGTGCATGATCAGTCACGTGATCAGTGCATGATCAGCCACGTGATCAGTGCATGATAGCCAGTGATCAGTGCATGATAGCCAGTGATCAGTGCATGATCAGTCACGTGATCAGTGCATGATCAGCCACGTGATCAGTGCATGATCAGCCACGTGATCAGTGCATGATCAGCCACGTGATCAGTGCATGATCAGTTACGTGAGCAGTGTATGATCAGCCACGTGATCAGTGCATGGTCAGACACGTGAACAGTGTATGATCAGCCACGTGATCAGTGCATGATAGCCACGTGATCAGTGCATGATCAGTCACGTGATCAGTGTATGATCAGCCACGTGAACAGTGCATGCTCAGTCACGTGATCTGGGCCTGCTGAGCTGCGTGATTACTGTCTGCTCATCTGCTTGACAATTGCCAGCTGAGCTGCACGATTCCTGCCTGTCATCTGCTTGACAATTGCCAGCTGTGCTGCGTAATTCCTGCCTGCTCAGCTGCTTGATTATTGCCAGCTGAGCAGCATGATTCCTCACAGCTGAGTTCCATGATTATTGCCTGCTGACTGTTTGATTCGTGCCTACTCAGCTCTTTGTTTATTGCCTCCAGAGGCACATGATCAGTGTATGATAGCAAACATGATCAGTGCATGATCAGTCACATGATCAGCGCCATTAAGTCACGTGATCACTACATGATAGTCATGTGATCAGTCCATGCTCAGTCACGTATCAGTGCATGATCAGCCACGTGATCAGTGCATGATCAGCCACGTGATCAGTGCATGATAGCCATGTGATCAGTGCATGATCAGTCACGTGATCAGTGCATGATCAGGCACGTGATCAGTGCATGATCAGTCACGTGATCAGTGCATGATCAGTCACGTGATCAGTGCATGATCAGTCACGTGATCAGTGCATGATCAGTCACGTGATCAGTGCATGATCAGCCACGTGATCAGTGCATGATCAGCCACGTGATCAGTGCATGATCAGTCACGTGATCAGTGCATGATCAGTCACGTGATCAGTGCATGGTAGCCAGTGATCAGTGCATGATCAGCCACGTGATCAGTGCATGATAGCCACGTGATCAGTGCATGATCAGTCACGTGATCAGTGCATGATCAGTCACGTGATCAGTGCATGATCAGCCACGTGATCAGTGCATGATCAATTACGTGATCAGTGCATGATCAGTCACGTGACCAGTACATGGTAGCTACGTGATCATTGCATGATCAGCCACGTGATCAGTGCATGATAGCCACGTGATCAGTGCATGATCAGTCACGTGATCAGTGCATGATCATCCACGTGATCAGTGCATGATCAGTCACGTGATCAGTGCATGATATAGACGTGATCAGTGCATGATCAGTCACGTGATCAGTGCATGATCAGCCACGTGATCAGTGCATGATAGCCAGTGAATCAGTGCATGATAGCCAGTGATCAGTGCATGATCAGTCACGTGATCAGTGCATGATCAGCCACGTGATCAGTGCATGATCAGCCACGTGATCAGTGCATGATCAGCCACGTGATCAGTGCATGATCAGTTACGTGAGCAGTGTATGATCAGCCACGTGATCAGTGCATGGTCAGACACGTGAACAGTGTATGATCAGCCACGTGATCAGTGCATGATAGCCACGTGATCAGTGCATGATCAGTCACGTGATCAGTGTATGATCAGCCACGTGAACAGTGCATGCTCAGTCACGTGATCAGGGCCTGCTGAGCTGCGTGATTACTGTCTGCTCATCTGCTTGACAATTGCCAGCTGAGCTGCACGATTCCTGCCTGTCATCTGCTTGACAATTGCCAGCTGTGCTGCGTAATTCCTGCCTGCTCAGCTGCTTGATTATTGCCAGCTGAGCAGCATGATTCCTCACAGCTGAGTTCCATGATTATTGCCTGCTGACTGTTTGATTCGTGCCTACTCAGCTCTTTGTTTATTGCCTCCAGAGGCACATGATCAGTGTATGATAGCAAACATGATCAGCGCATGATCAGTCACATGATCAGCGCCATTAAGTCACGTGATCACTACATGATAGTCATGTGATCAGTCCATGCTCAGTCACGGTATCAGTGCATGATCAGCCACGTGATCAGTGCATGATCAGCCACGTGATCAGTGCATGATAGCCACGTGATCAGTGCATGATCAGTCACGTGATCAGTGCATGATCAGGCACGTGATCAGTGCATGATCAGCCACGTGATCAGTGCATGATAGCCACGTGATCAGTGCATGATCAGTCACCTGATGGGTGTATGATCAGTCACGTGACCAGTACATGGTAGCTACATGATCATTGCATGATCAGCCACGTGAGTAGTGCATGATAGCCACGTGATCAGTGCATGATCAGTCACGTGATCAGTGCATGATCAGTCATGTGATCAGTGCATGATAAGTCACGTGATCAGTGCATGATCAATTACGTGATCAGTGCATGATCAGTCACGTGACCAGTACATGGTAGCTACGTGATCATTGCATGATCAGCCACGTGATCAGTGCATGATAGCCACGTGATCAGTGCATGATCAGTCACATGATCAGTGCATGATCATCCGTGATCAGTGCATGGCAGTCATGTGATCAGTGCATGATATAGACGTGATCAGTGCATGATCAGTCACGTGATCAGTGCATGATCAGCCACGTGATCAGTGCATGATAGCCAGTGAATGAGTGCATGATAGCCAGTGATCAGTGCATGATCAGTCACGTGATCAGTGCATGATCAGCCACGTGATCAGTGCATGATCAGCCACGTGATCAGTGCATGATCAGCCACGTGATCAGTGCATGATCAGTTACGTGAGCAGTGTATGATCAGCCACGTGATCAGTGCATGGTCAGACACGTGAACAGTGTATGATCAGCCACGTGATCAGTGCATGATAGCCACGTGATCAGTGCATGATCAGTCACGTGATCAGTGTATGATCAGCCACGTGAACAGTGCATGCTCAGTCACGTGATCTGGGCCTGCTGAGCTGCGTGATTACTGTCTGCTCATCTGCTTGACAATTGCCAGCTGAGCTGCACGATTCCTGCCTGTCATCTGCTTGACAATTGCCAGCTGTGCTGCGTAATTCCTGCCTGCTCAGCTGCTTGATTATTGCCAGCTGAGCAGCATGATTCCTCACACTGAGTTCCATGATTATTGCCTGCTGACTGTTTGATTCGTGCCTACTCAGCTCTTTGTTTATTGCCTCCAGAGGCACATGATCAGTGTATGATAGCAAACATGATCAGCGCATGATCAGTCACATGATCAGCGCCATTAAGTCACGTGATCACTACATGATAGTCATGTGATCAGTCCATGCTCAGTCACGGTATCAGTGCATGATCAGCCACGTGATCAGTGCATGATCTGTCACATGATTAGTGTATGATCATCCACGTGATCAGTGCATGGGCAGTCATGTGATCAGTGCATGATATAGACGTGATCAGTGCATGATCAGTCACGTGATCAGTGCATGATAGCCACGTGATCAGTGCATGATCAGTCACCTGATGGGTGTATGATCATTCACGTGACCTGTACATGGTAGCTACATGATCATTGCATGATCAGCCACGTGAGTAGTGCATGATAGCCACGTGATCACTGCATGATCAGTCACGTGATCAGTGCATGATCAGTCACGTGATCAGTGCATGATCAGCCACGTGATCAGTGCATGATCAGCCACGTGATCAGTGCATGATAGCCACGTGATCAGTGCATGATCAGTCACGTGATCAGTGCATGATCAGCCACGTGATCAGTGCATGATCAGCCACGTGATCAGTGCATGATCAGTCACGTGATCAGTGCATGATCAGTCACTGATCAGTACATGATAGCTACGTGATCAGTGCATGATCAGCCACGTGATCAGTGCATGATAGCCACGTGATCAGTGCATGATCAGTCACGTGATCAGTGCATGATCAGTCATGTGATCAGTGCATGATCAGCCACGTGATCAGTGCATGATCAGCCACGTGATCAGTGCATGATAGCCACGTGATCAGTGCATGATCAGTCACGTGATCAGTGCATGATCAGTCACGTGATCAGTGCATGATCAGCCACGTGATCAGTGCATGATCAGCCACGTGATCAGTGCATGATCAATTACGTGATCAGTGCATGATCAGTCACGTGATCAGTGCATGATAGCCACGTGATCAGTGCATGATCAGCCACGTGATCAGTGCATGATAGCCACGTGATCAGTGCATGATCAGTCACGTGATCAGTGCATGATCAGTCACGTGATCAGTGCATGATCAGTCACGTGATCAGTGCATGATCAATTACGTGATCAGTGCATGATCAGTCACGTGATCAGTGCATGATAGCTACGTGATCAGTGCATGATCAGCCACGTGATCAGTGCATGATAGCCACGTGATCAGTGCATGATCAGTCACGTGATCAGTGCATGATCAGCCACGTGATCAGTGCATGATCAGCCACGTGATCAGTGCATGATCAGTCACGTGATCAGTGCATGGTAGCTACGTGATCAGTGCATGATCAGCCACGTGATCAGTGCATGATAGCCACGTGATCAGTGCATGATCAGTCACGTGATCAGTGCATGATATAGACGTGATCAGTGCATGATCAGTCACGTGATCAGTGCATGATCAGCCACGTGATCAGTGCATGATAGCCAGTGATGAGTGCATGATAGCCAGTGATCAGTGCATGATCAGTCACGTGATCAGTGCATGATCAGCCACGTGATCAGTGCATGATCAGCCACGTGATCAGTGCATGATCAGCCACGTGATCAGTGCATGATCAGTTACGTGAGCAGTGTATGATCAGCCACGTGATCAGTGCATGGTCAGACACGTGAACAGTGTATGATCAGCCACGTGATCAGTGCATGATAGCCACGTGATCAGTGCATGATCAGTCACGTGATCAGTGTATGATCAGCCACGTGAACAGTGCATGCTCAGTCACGTGATCAGGGCCTGCTGAGCTGCGTGATTACTGTCTGCTCATCTGCTTGACAATTGCCAGCTGAGCTGCACGATTCCTGCCTGTCATCTGCTTGACAATTGCCAGCTGTGCTGCGTAATTCCTGCCTGCTCAGCTGCTTGATTATTGCCAGCTGAGCAGCATGATTCCTCACACCTGAGTTCCATGATTATTGCCTGCTGACTGTTTGATTCGTGCCTACTCAGCTCTTTGTTTATTGCCTCCAGAGGCACATGATCAGTGTATGATAGCAAACATGATCAGCGCATGATCAGTCACATGATCAGCGCCATTAAGTCACGTGATCACTACATGATAGTCATGTGATCAGTCCATGCTCAGTCACGGTATCAGTGCATGATCAGCCACGTGATCAGTGCATGATCAGCCACGTGATCAGTGCATGATAGCCACGTGATCAGTGCATGATCAGTCACGTGATCAGTGCATGATCAGGCACGTGATCAGTGCATGATCAGCCACGTGATCAGTGCATGATAGCCACGTGATCAGTGCATGATCAGTCACCTGATGGGTGTATGATCAGTCACGTGACCAGTACATGGTAGCTACATGATCATTGCATGATCAGCCACGTGAGTAGTGCATGATAGCCACGTGATCAGTGCATGATCAGTCACGTGATCAGTGCATGATCAGTCACGTGATCAGTGCATGATAAGTCACGTGATCAGTGCATGATCATTACGTGATCAGTGCATGATCAGTCACGTGATCAGTGCATGATAGCTACGTGATCAGTGCATGATCAGCCACGTGATCAGTGCATGATAGCCACGTGATCAGTGCATGATCAGTCACGTGATCAGTGTATGATCATCCGGGTGATCAGTGCATGATCAGTCACGTGATCAGTGCATGATATAGACGTGATCAGTGCATGATCAGTCACGTGATCAGTGTATGATCAGCCACGTGATCAGTGCATGATAGCCAGTGAATGAGTGCATGATAGCCATGATCAGTGCATGATCAGTCACGTGATCAGTGCATGATCAGCCACGTGATCAGTGCATGATAGCCACTGATCAGTGCATGATCAGCCACGTGATCAGTGCATGATCAGTTACGTGAGCAGTGTATGATCAGCCACGTGATCAGTGCATGGTCAGACACGTGAACAGTGTATGATCAGCCACGTGATCAGTGCATGATAGCCACGTGATCAGTGCATGATCAGTCACGTGATCAGTGTATGATCAGCCACGTGAACAGTGCATGCTCAGTCACGTGATCTGGGCCTGCTGAGCTGCGTGATTACTGTCTGCTCATCTGCTTGACAATTGCCAGCTGAGCTGCACGATTCCTGCCTGTCATCTGCTTGACAATTATCAGCTGTGCTGCGTAATTCCTGCCTGCTCAGCTGCTTGATTATTGCCAGCTGAGCAGCATGATTCCTCACACCTGAGTTCCATGATTATTGCCTGCTGACTGTTTGATTCGTGCCTACTCAGCTCTTTGTTTATTGCCTCCAGAGGCACATGATCAGTGTATGATAGCAAACATGATCAGCGCATGATCAGTCACATGATCAGCGCCATTAAGTCACGTGATCACTACATGATAGTCATGTGATCAGTCCATGCTCAGTCACGGTATCAGTGCATGATCAGCCACGTGATCAGTGCATGATCAGCCACGTGATCAGTGCATGATAGCCACGTGATCAGTGCATGATCAGTCACGTGATCAGTGCATGACCAGGCAGGTGATCAGTGCATGATCAGCCACGTGATCAGTGCATGATAGCCACGTGATCAGTGCATGATCAGTCACCTGATGGGTGTATGATCAGTCACGTGACCAGTACATGGTAGCTACATGATCATTGCATGATCAGCCACGTGAGTAGTGCATGATAGCCACGTGATCAGTGCATGATCAGTCACGTGATCAGTGCATGATCAGTCATGTGATCAGTGCATGATAAGTCACGTGATCAGTGCATGATCAGCCACGTGATCAGTGCATGATCAGTCACGTGATCAGTGCATGATAGCTACGTGATCAGTGCATGATCAGCCACGTGATCAGTGCATGATAGCCACGTGATCAGTGCATGATCAGTCACGTGATCAGTGCATGATCATCCGGGTGATCAGTGCATGGCAGTCACGTGATCAGTGCATGATATAGACGTGATCAGTGCATGATCAGTCACGTGATCAGTGCATGATCAGCCACGTGATCAGTGCATGATAGCCAGTGAATCAGTGCATGATAGCCAGTGATCAGTGCATGATCAGTCACGTGATCAGTGCATGATCAGCCACGTGATCAGTGCATGATAGCCACGTGATCAGTGCATGATCAGCCACGTGATCAGTGCATGATCAGTTACGTGAGCAGTGTATGATCAGCCACGTGATCAGTGCATGGTCAGACACGTGAACAGTGTATGATCAGCCACGTGATCAGTGCATGATAGCCACGTGATCAGTGCATGATCAGTCACGTGATCAGTGTATGATCAGCCACGTGAACAGTGCATGCTCAGTCACGTGATCAGGGCCTGCTGAGCTGCGTGATTACTGTCTGCTCATCTGCTTGACAATTGCCAGCTGAGCTGCACGATTCCTGCCTGTCATCTGCTTGACAATTGCCAGCTGTGCTGCGTAATTCCTGCCTGCTCAGCTGCTTGATTATTGCCAGCTGAGCAGCATGATTCCTCACACCTGAGTTCCATGATTATTGCCTGCTGACTGTTTGATTCGTGCCTACTCAGCTCTTTGTTTATTGCCTCCAGAGGCACATGATCAGTGTATGATAGCAAACATGATCAGCGCATGATCAGTCACATGATCAGCGCCATTAAGTCACGTGATCACTACATGATAGTCATGTGATCAGTCCATGCTCAGTCACGGTATCAGTGCATGATCAGCCACGTGATCAGTGCATGATCTGTCACATGATTAGTGCATGATCATCCACGTGATCAGTGCATGGGCAGTCATGTGATCAGTGCATGATATAGACGTGATCAGTGCATGATCAGTCACGTGATCAGTGCATGATAGCCACGTGATCAGTGCATGATCAGTCACCTGATGGGTGTATGATCATTCACGTGACCTGTACATGGTAGCTACATGATCATTGCATGATCAGCCACGTGAGTAGTGCATGATAGCCACGTGATCAGTGCATGATCAGTCACGTGATCAGTGCATGATCAGTCACGTGATCAGTGCATGATCAGCCACGTGATCAGTGCATGATCAGCCACGTGATCAGTGCATGATAGCCACGTGATCAGTGCATGATCAGTCACGTGATCAGTGCATGATCAGTCACGTGATCAGTGCATGATCAGCCACGTGATCAGTGCATGATCAGTCACGTGATCAGTGCATGATCAGTCACGTGATCAGTACATGGTAGCTACGTGATCAGTGCATGATCAGCCACGTGATCAGTGCATGATAGCCACGTGATCAGTGCATGATCAGTCACGTGATCAGTGCATGATCAGTCATGTGATCAGTGCATGATCAGTCACGTGATCAGTGCATGATCAGCCACGTGATCAGTGCATGATAGCCACGTGATCAGTGCATGATCAGTCACGTGATCAGTGCATGATCAGTCACGTGATCAGTGCATGATCAGCCACGTGATCAGTGCATGATCAGCCACGTGATCAGTGCATGATCAGTTACGTGATCAGTGCATGATCAGTCACGTGATCAGTATGATAGTAGCGTGATCAGTGCATGATCAGCCACGTGATCAGTGCATGATAGCCACGTGATCAGTGCATGATCAGTCACGTGATCAGTGCATGATCAGTCACGTGATCAGTGCATGATCAGCCACGTGATCAGTGCATGATCAATTACGTGATCAGTGCATGATCAGTCACGTGACCAGTACATGGTAGCTACGTGATCATTGCATGATCAGCCACGTGATCAGTGCATGATAGCCACGTGATCAGTGCATGATCAGTCACGTGATCAGTGCATGATCAGCCACGTGATCAGTGCATGATCAGCCACGTGATCAGTGCATGATCAGTCACGTGATCAGTATATGGTAGCCACGTGATCATTGCATGATCAGCCACGTGATCAGTGCATGATAGCCACGTGATCAGTGCATGATCAGTCACGTGATCAGTGCATGATATAGACGTGATCAGTGCATGATCAGTCACGTGATCAGTGCATGATCAGCCACGTGATCAGTGCATGATAGCCAGTGAATCAGTGCATGATAGCCAGTGATCAGTGCATGATCAGTCACGTGATCAGTGCATGATCAGCCACGTGATCAGTGCATGATCAGCCACGTGATCAGTGCATGATCAGCCACGTGATCAGTGCATGATCAGTTACGTGAGCAGTGTATGATCAGCCACGTGATCAGTGCATGGTCAGACACGTGAACAGTGTATGATCAGCCACGTGATCAGTGCATGATAGCAACGTGATCAGTGCATGATCAGTCACGTGATCAGTGTATGATCAGCCACGTGAACAGTGCATGCTCAGTCACGTGATCAGGGCCTGCTGAGCTGCGTGATTACTGTCTGCTCATCTGCTTGACAATTGCCAGCTGAGCTGCACGATTCCTGCCTGTCATCTGCTTGACAATTGCCAGCTGTGCTGCGTAATTCCTGCCTGCTCAGCTGCTTGATTATTGCCAGCTGAGCAGCATGATTCCTCACACCTGAGTTCCATGATTATTGCCTGCTGACTGTTTGATTCGTGCCTACTCAGCTCTTTGTTTATTGCCTCCAGAGGCACATGATCAGTGTATGATAGCAAACATGATCAGCGCATGATCAGTCACATGATCAGCGCCATTAAGTCACGTGATCACTACATGATAGTCATGTGATCAGTCCATGCTCAGTCACGGTATCAGTGCATGATCAGCCACGTGATCAGTGCATGATCAGCCACGTGATCAGTGCATGATCAGCCACGTGATCAGTGCATGATCAGTCACGTGATCAGTGCATGATCAGGCACGTGATCAGTGCATGATCAGCCACGTGATCAGTGCATGATAGCCACGTGATCAGTGCATGATCAGTCACCTGATGGGTGTATGATCAGTCACGTGACCAGTACATGGTAGCTACATGATCATTGCATGATCAGCCACGTGAGTAGTGCATGATAGCCACGTGATCAGTGCATGATCAGTCACGTGATCAGTGCATGATCAGTCACGTGATCAGTGCATGATCAGTCACGTGATCAGTGCATGATCATTACGTGATCAGTGCATGATCAGTCACGTGATCAGTGCATGATAGCTACGTGATCAGTGCATGATCAGCCACGTGATCAGTGCATGATAGCCACGTGATCAGTGCATGATCAGCCACGTGATCAGTGCATGATAGCCACGTGATCAGTGCATGATCAGTCACGTGATCAGTGCATGATCAGTCACGTGATCAGTGCATGATCAGCCACGTGATCAGTGCATGATAGCCACGTGATCAGTGCATGATCAGTCACGTGATCAGTGCATGATCAGTCACGTGACCAGTACATGGTAGCTACGTGATCAGTGCATGATCAGCCACGTGATCAGTGCATGATAGCCACGTGATCAGTGCATGATCAGTCACGTGATCAGTGCATGATCATCACGTGAACAGTGCATGATCAGTCACGTGATCAGTGCATGATCAGCCACGTGATCAGTGCATGATCAGTCACGTGATCAGTGCATGATCAGCCACGTGATCAGTGCATGATCAGTCATGTGATCAGTGCATGATATAGACGTGATCAGTGCATGATCAGTCACGTGATCAGTGCATGATAGCCACGTGATCAGTGCATGATCAGTCACGTGATCAGTGCATGATCAGTCACGTGACCAGTACATGGTAGCTACATGATCAGTGCATGATCAGCCACGTGATCAGTGCATGATAGCCACGTGATCAGTGCATGATCAGTCACGTGATCAGTGCATGATCAGTCACGTGATCAGTGCATGATCAGCCACGTGATCAGTGCATGATCAGCCACGTGATCAGTGCATGATAGCTACGTGATCAGTGCATGATCAGTCACGTGATCAGTGCATGATCAGGCACGTGATCAGTGCATGATCAGCCACGTGATCAGTGCATGATAGCCACGTGATCAGTGCATGATCAGTCACCTGATCAGTGTATGATCAGTCACTGACCAGTACATGGTAGCTACATGATCATTGCATGATCAGCCACGTGATCAGTGCATGATAGCCACGTGATCAGTGCATGATCAGTCACGTGATCAGTGCATGATCAGTCACGTGATCAGTGCATGATCAGCCACGTGATCAGTGCATGATAGCCACGTGATCAGTGCATGATCAGTCACGTGATCAGTGCATGATCAGTCACGTGATCAGTGCATGATCAGCCACGTGATCAGTGCATGATCAGCCACGTGATCAGTGCATGATCAATCGTGATCAGTGCATGATCAGTCACGTGATCAGTGCATGGTAGCTACGTGATCAGTGCATGATCAGCCACGTGATCAGTGCATGATAGCCACGTGATCAGTGCATGATCAGTCACGTGATCAGTGCATGATCAGTCACGTGATCAGTGCATGATCAGTCACGTGATCAGTGCATGATCAATTACGTGATCAGTGCATGATCAGTCACGTGACCAGTACATGGTAGCTACGTGATCATTGCATGATCAGCCACGTGATCAGTGCATGATAGCCACGTGATCAGTGCATGATAGCCACGTGATCAGTGCATGATCAGTCATGTGATCAGTGTGATCAGCCACGTGATCAGTGCATGATAGCCACGTGATCAGTGCATGATAGCCACGTGATCAGTGCATGATCAGTCACGTGATACATGTGTGATCAGCCACGTGATCAGTGCATGATGAGCCACGTGATCAGTGCAGGATCAATTACGTGATCAGTGCATGATCAGTCACGTGACCAGTACATGGTTGCTACGTGATCGTTGCATGATCAGCCACGTGAGCAGAGCATGATAGCCACGTGATCAGTGCATGATCAGTCACGTGATCAGTACATGATCAGTCACGTGAACAGTGCATGATCATTTACGTGATCTGTGCATGATCAGTCACGTGACCAGTATATGGTAGCTACGTGATCATTCCATGACGAGCCACGTGAGCAGTGCATGATAGCCACGTGATGTGTGCATGATGAGTTACGTGAGCAGAGTATGATCAGCCACGTGATCAGTGCATGAGTGCCACGTGATCAGTGCATGATATGTCACGTGACAGGTGTGTGATCAGCCACGTGAACAGTGCATGTTCAGCCACGTGATCAGTGCATGATAGCCACGTGATCAGTGCATGATCAGTTACGTGAGCAGTGTATGATCAGCCACGTGATCAGTGCATGGTCAGACACGTGAACAGTGTATGATCAGCCACGTGATCAGTGCATGATATCCAAGTGATCAGTGCATGATCATCACGTGATCAGTGTATGATCAGCCACGTGAACAGTGCATGCTCAGTCACGTGATCAGGGCCTGCTGAGCTGCGTGATTACTGTCTGCTCATCTGCTTGACAATTGCCAGCTGAGCTGCACGATTCCTGCCTGTCATCTGCTTGACAATTGCCAGCTGTGCTGCGTAATTCCTGCCTGCTCAGCTGCTTGATTATTGCCAGCTGAGCAGCATGATTCCTCACAGCTGAGTTCCATGATTATTGCCTGCTGACTGTTTGATTCGTGCCTACTCAGCTCTTTGTTTATTGCCTCCAGAGGCACATGATCAGTGTATGATAGCAAACATGATCAGTGCATGATCAGTCACATGATCAGCGCCATTAAGTCACGTGATCACTACATGATAGTCATGTGATCAGTCCATGCTCAGTCACGGTATCAGTGCATGATCAGCCACGTGATCAGTGCATGATCAGCCAGGTGATCAGTTCATGATAGCTATGTGATCAGTGCATGATTTGTCACGTGATCAGTGCATGATCAGGCAGGTGATCAGTGCATGATCAGTCACGTGATCAGTGCATGATCAGTCACGTGATCAGTGCATGATCAGTCACGTGATCAGTGCATGATCAGCCACGTGATCAGTGCATGATCAGCCACGTGATCAGTGCATGATCAGTCACGTGATCAGTGCATGATCAGTCACGTGACCAGTACATGGTAGCTACGTGATCATTGCATGATCAGCCACGTGAGCAGTGCATGATAGCCACGTGATCAGTGCATGATCAGTCACGTGATCAGTGCATGATCACTCACGTGATCAGTGCATGATCAGTCACGTGATCAGTGCATGATCAATTACGTGATCAGTGCATGATCAGTCACGTGATCACATGGTAGCTACGTGATCAGTGCATGATCAGCCACGTGATCAGTGCATGATAGCCACGTGATCAGTGCATGATCAGTCGCATGATCAGTGCATGATCATCCGGTGATCAGTGCATGATCAGTCACGTGATCAGTGCATGATATAGACGTGATCAGTGCATGATCAGTCACGTGATCAGTGTATGATCAGCCACGTGATCAGTGCATGATAGCCAGTGAATGAGTGCATGATAGCCATGATCAGTGCATGATCAGTCACGTGATCAGTGCATGATCAGCCACGTGATCAGTGCATGATAGCCACGTGATCAGTGCATGATCAGCCACGTGATCAGTGCATGATCAGTCACGTGATCAGTGCATGATCAGCCACGTGATCAGTGCATGATCAGCCACGTGATCAGTGCATGATCAGCCACGTGATCAGTGCATGATAGCCACGTGATCAGTGCATGATCAGTTACGTGAGCAGTGTATGATCAGCCACGTGATCAGTGCATGATAGCCACGTGATCAGTGCATGATCAGTCACGTGATCAGTGTATGATCAGCCACGTGAACAGTGCATGCTCAGTCACGTGATCTGGGCCTGCTGAGCTGCGTGATTACTGTCTGCTCATCTGCTTGACAATTGCCAGCTGAGCTGCACGATTCCTGCCTGTCATCTGCTTGACAATTGCCAGCTGTGCTGCGTAATTCCTGCCTGCTCAGCTGCTTGATTATTGCCAGCTGAGCAGCATGATTCCTCACACCTGAGTTCCATGATTATTGCCTGCTGACTGTTTGATTCGTGCCTACTCAGCTCTTTGTTTATTGCCTCCAGAGGCACATGATCAGTGTATGATAGCAAACATGATCAGCGCATGATCAGTCACATGATCAGCGCCATTAAGTCACGTGATCACTACATGATAGTCATGTGATCAGTCCATGCTCAGTCACGGTATCAGTGCATGATCAGCCACGTGATCAGTGCATGATCTGTCACATGATTAGTGTATGATCATCCACGTGATCAGTGCATGGGCAGTCATGTGATCAGTGCATGATATAGACGTGATCAGTGCATGATCAGTCACGTGATCAGTGCATGATAGCCACGTGATCAGTGCATGATCAGTCACCTGATGGGTGTATGATCATTCACGTGACCTGTACATGGTAGCTACATGATCATTGCATGATCAGCCACGTGAGTAGTGCATGATAGCCACGTGATCAGTGCATGATCAGTCACGTGATCAGTGCATGATCAGTCACGTATCAGTGCATGATCAGCCACGTGATCAGTGCATGATCAGCCACGTGATCAGTGCATGATAGCCACGTGATCAGTGCATGATCAGTCACGTGATCAGTGCATGATCAGTCACGTGATCAGTGCATGATCAGCCACGTGATCAGTGCATGATAGCCACGTGATCAGTGCATGATCAGTCACGTGATCAGTGCATGATCAGTCACGTGACCAGTACATGGTAGCTACATGATCAGTGCATGATCAGCCACGTGATCAGTGCATGATAGCCACGTGATCAGTGCATGATCAGTCACGTGATCAGTGCATGATCAGTCATGTGATCAGTGCATGATCAGCCACGTGATCAGTGCATGATCAGCCACGTGATCAGTGCATGATAGCCACGTGATCAGTGCATGATCAGTCACGTGATCAGTGCATGATCAGTCACGTGATCAGTGCATGATCAGCCACGTGATCAGTGCATGATCAGCCACGTGATCAGTGCATGATCAATTACGTGATCAGTGCATGATCAGTCACGTGACCAGTGCATGGTAGCTACGTGATCAGTGCATGATCAGCCACGTGATCAGTGCATGATAGCCACGTGATCAGTGCATGATCAGTCACGTGATCAGTGCATGATCACTCACGTGATCAGTGCATGATCAGTCACGTGATCAGTGCATGATCAATTACGTGATCAGTGCATGATCAGTCACGTGACAGTACATGATAGCTACGTGATCATTGCATGATCAGCCACGTGATCAGTGCATGATAGCCACGTGATCAGTGCATGATAGCCACGTGATCAGTGCATGATCAGTCATGTGATACGTGTGTGATCAGCCACGTGATCAGTGCATGATATCCACGTGATCAGTGCATGATAGCCACGTGATCAGTGCATGAGAGCCACGTGATCAGTGCATGATCAGTCACGTGATACATGTGTGATCAGCCACGTGATCAGTGCATGATGAGCCACGTGATCAGTGCAGGATCAATTACGTGATCAGTGCATGATCAGTCACGTGACCAGTACATGGTTGCTACGTGATCGTTGCATGATCAGCCACGTGAGCAGAGCATGATAGCCACGTGATCAGTGCATGATCAGTCACGTGATCAGTACATGATCAGTCACGTGAACAGTGCATGATCATTTACGTGATCTGTGCATGATCAGTCACGTGACCAGTATATGGTAGCTACGTGATCATTCCATGACGAGCCACGTGAGCAGTGCATGATAGCCACGTGATGTGTGCATGATGAGTTACGTGAGCAGAGTATGATCAGCCACGTGATCAGTGCATGAGTGCCACGTGATCAGTGCATGATATGTCACGTGACAGGTGTGTGATCAGCCACGTGAACAGTGCATGTTCAGCCACGTGATCAGTGCATGATAGCCACGTGATCAGTGCATGATCAGTTACGTGAGCAGTGTATGATCAGCCACGTGATCAGTGCATGGTCAGACACGTGAACAGTGTATGATCAGCCACGTGATCAGTGCATGATATCCAAGTGATCAGTGCATGATCATCACGTGATCAGTGTATGATCAGCCACGTGAACAGTGCATGCTCAGTCACGTGATCAGGGCCTGCTGAGCTGCGTGATTACTGTCTGCTCATCTGCTTGACAATTGCCAGCTGAGCTGCACGATTCCTGCCTGTCATCTGCTTGACAATTGCCAGCTGTGCTGCGTAATTCCTGCCTGCTCAGCTGCTTGATTATTGCCAGCTGAGCAGCATGATTCCTCACAGCTGAGTTCCATGATTATTGCCTGCTGACTGTTTGATTCGTGCCTACTCAGCTCTTTGTTTATTGCCTCCAGAGGCACATGATCAGTGTATGATAGCAAACATGATCAGTGCATGATCAGTCACATGATCAGCGCCATTAAGTCACGTGATCACTACATGATAGTCATGTGATCAGTCCATGCTCAGTCACGGTATCAGTGCATGATCAGCCACGTGATCAGTGCATGATCAGCCAGGTGATCAGTTCATGATAGCCATGTGATCAGTGCATGAGTCACGTGATCAGTGCATGACCAGGCAGGTGATCAGTGCATGATCAGCCACGTGATCAGTGCATGATAGCCACGTGATCAGTGCATGATCAGTCACGTGATCAGTGCATGATCAGTCACGTGACCAGTACATGGTAGCTACGTGATCATTGCATGATCAGCCACGTGAGCAGTGCATGATAGCCACGTGATCAGTGCATGATCAGTCACGTGATCAGTGCATGATCAGTCACGTGATCAGTGCATGATCAGTCACGTGATCAGTGCATGATCAGTCACGTGATCAGTGCATGATCAATTACGTGATCAGTGCATGATCAGTCACGTGACCAGTACATGGTAGCTACGTGATCATTGCATGATCAGCCACGTGATCAGTGCATGATAGCCACGTGATCAGTGCATGATCAGTCACATGATCAGTGTATGATCATCCACGTGATCAGTGCATGATCAGTCATGTGATCAGTGCATGATATAGACGTGATCAGTGCATGATCAGTCACGTGATCAGTGCATGATCAGCACGTGATCAGTGCATGATAGCCAGTTAATGAGTGCATGATAGCCAGATGATCAGTGCATGATCAGTCACGTGATCAGTGTATGATCAGCCACGTGATCAGTGCATGATAGCCACTGATCAGTGCATGATCAGCCACGTGATCAGTGCATGATCAGTTACGTGAGCAGTGTATGATCAGCCACGTGATCAGTGCATGGTCAGACACGTGAACAGTGTATGATCAGCCACGTGATCAGTGCATGATAGCCACGTGATCAGTGCATGATCAGTCACGTGATCAGTGTATGATCAGCCACGTGAACAGTGCATGCTCAGTCACGTGATCTGGGCCTGCTGAGCTGCGTGATTACTGTCTGCTCATCTGCTTGACAATTGCCAGCTGAGCTGCACGATTCCTGCCTGTCATCTGCTTGACAATTATCAGCTGTGCTGCGTAATTCCTGCCTGCTCAGCTGCTTGATTATTGCCAGCTGAGCAGCATGATTCCTCACAGCTGAGTTCCATGATTATTGCCTGCTGACTGTTTGATTCGTGCCTACTCAGCTCTTTGTTTATTGCCTCCAGAGGCACATGATCAGTGTATGATAGCAAACATGATCAGCGCATGATCAGTCACATGATCAGCGCCATTAAGTCACGTGATCACTACATGATAGTCATGTGATCAGTCCATGCTCAGTCACGTATCAGTGCATGATCAGCCACGTGATCAGTGCATGATCAGCCACGTGATCAGTTCATGATAGCCACGTGATCAGTGCATGATTTGTCACGTGATCAGTGCATGATCAGTCAGGTGATCAGTGCATGATCAGCCACGTGATCAGTGCATGATAGCCACGTGATCAGTGCATGATCAGTCACCTGATGGGTGTATGATCAGTCACGTGACCAGTACATGGTAGCTACATGATCATTGCATGATCAGCCACGTGAGTAGTGCATGATAGCCACGTGATCAGTGCATGATCAGTCACGTGATCAGTGCATGATCAGTCACGTGATCAGTGCATGATCAATTACGTGATCAGTGCATGATCAGTCACGTGATCAGTGCATGATAGCCACGTGATCAGTGCATGATCAGCCACGTGATCAGTGCATGATAGCCACGTGATCAGTGCATGATCAGTCACATGATCAGTGCATGATCATCCACGTGATCAGTGCATGATCAGTCACGTGATCAGTGCATGATATAGACGTGATCAGTGCATGATCAGTCACGTGATCAGTGCATGATCAGCCACGTGATCAGTGCATGATAGCCAGTGAATCAGTGCATGATAGCCAGATGATCAGTGCATGATCAGTCACGTGATCAGTGCATGATCAGCCACGTGATCAGTGCATGATAGCCACTGATCAGTGCATGATCAGCCACGTGATCAGTGCATGATCAGTCACGTGATCAGTGCATGATCAGCCACGTGATCAGTGCATGATCAGCCACGTGATCAGTGCATGATCAGCCACGTGATCAGTGCATGATAGCCACGTGATCAGTGCATGATCAGTTCGTGAGCAGTGTATGATCAGCCACGTGATCAGTGCATGATAGCCACGTGATCAGTGCATGATCAGTCACGTGATCAGTGTATGATCAGCCACGTGAACAGTGCATGCTCAGTCACGTGATCAGGGCCTGCTGAGCTGCGTGATTACTGTCTGCTCATCTGCTTGACAATTGCCAGCTGAGCTGCACGATTCCTGCCTGTCATCTGCTTGACAATTGCCAGCTGTGCTGCGTAATTCCTGCCTGCTCAGCTGCTTGATTATTGCCAGCTGAGCAGCATGATTCCTCACACTGAGTTCCATGATTATTGCCTGCTGACTGTTTGATTCGTGCCTACTCAGCTCTTTGTTTATTGCCTCCAGAGGCACATGATCAGTGTATGATAGCAAACATGATCAGCGCATGATCAGTCACATGATCAGCGCCATTAAGTCACGTGATCACTACATGATAGTCATGTGATCAGTCCATGCTCAGTCACGGTATCAGTGCATGATCAGCCACGTGATCAGTGCATGATCAGCCACGTGATCAGTGCATGATAGCCACGTGATCAGTGCATGATCAGTCACGTGATCAGTGCATGATCAGGCACGTGATCAGTGCATGATCAGCCACGTGATCAGTGCATGATAGCCACGTGATCAGTGCATGATCAGTCACCTGATGGGTGTATGATCAGTCACGTGACCAGTACATGGTAGCTACATGATCATTGCATGATCAGCCACGTGAGTAGTGCATGATAGCCACGTGATCAGTGCATGATCAGTCACGTGATCAGTGCATGATCAGTCACGTGATCAGTGCATGATCAGTCACGTGATCAGTGCATGATCAGCCACGTGATCAGTGCATGATCAGTCACGTGATCAGTGCATGATCAGCCACGTGATCAGTGCATGATCAGTCACGTGATCAGTGCATGATATAGACGTGATCAGTGCATGATCAGTCACGTGATCAGTGCATGATAGCCACGTGATCAGTGCATGATCAGTCACGTGATCAGTGCATGATCAGTCACGTGACCAGTACATGGTAGCTACGTGATCAGTGCATGATCAGCCACGTGATCAGTGCATGATAGCCACGTGATCAGTGCATGATCAGTCACGTGATCAGTGCATGATCAGTCACGTGATCAGTGCATGATCAGCCACGTGATCAGTGCATGATCAGCCACGTGATCAGTGCATGATAGCCACGTGATCAGTGCATGATCAGTCACGTGATCAGTGCATGATCAGTCACGTGATCAGTGCATGATCAGCCACGTGATCAGTGCATGATAGCCACGTGATCAGTGCATGATCAGTCACGTGATCAGTGCATGATCAGTCACGTGACAGTGCATGTAGCTACGTGATCAGTGCATGATCAGCCACGTGATAGTGCATGATAGCCACGTGATCAGTGCATGATCAGTCACGTGATCAGTGCATGATCAGTCACGTGATCAGTGCATGATCAGTCACGTGATCAGTGCATGATCAATTACGTGATCAGTGCATGATCAGTCACGTGATCAGTGCATGATAGCTACGTGATCAGTGCATGATCAGCCACGTGATCAGTGCATGATCAGTCACGTGATCAGTGCATGATCATCCACGTGATCAGTGCATGATCAGTCATGTGATCAGTGCATGATATAGACGTGATCAGTGCATGATCAGTCACGTGATCAGTGCATGATCAGCCACGTGATCAGTGCATGATAGCCAGTGATCAGTGCATGATAGCCAGTGATCAGTGCATGATCAGTCACGTGATCAGTGCATGATCAGCCACGTGATCAGTGCATGATAGCCACTGATCAGTGCATGATCAGCCACGTGATCAGTGCATGATCAGTCACGTGATCAGTGCATGATCAGCCACGTGATCAGTGCATGATCAGCCACGTGATCAGTGCATGATCAGCCACGTGATCAGTGCATGATAGCCACGTGATCAGTGCATGATCAGTCACGTGATCAGTGCATGATCAGTCACGTGATCAGTGCATGATCATTACGTGATCAGTGCATGATCAGTCACGTGATCAGTACATGGTAGCTACGTGATCAGTGCATGATCAGCCACGTGATCAGTGCATGATAGCCACGTGATCAGTGCATGATCAGCCACGTGATCAGTGCATGATAGCCACGTGATCAGTGCATGATCAGTCACGTGATCAGTGCATGATCAGGCACGTGATCAGTGCATGATCAGCCACGTGATCAGTGCATGATAGCCACGTGATCAGTGCATGATCAGTCACGTGATCAGTGCATGATCAGTCACGTGACCAGTACATGGTAGCTACATGATCAGTGCATGATCAGCCACGTGATCAGTGCATGATAGCCACGTGATCAGTGCATGATCAGTCACGTGATCAGTGCATGATCAGTCACGTGATCAGTGCATGATCAGTCACGTGATCAGTGCATGATCAGCCACGTGATCAGTGCATGATCAGTCACGTGATCAGTGCATGATCAGCCACGTGATCAGTGCATGATCAGTCATGTGATCAGTGCATGATATAGACGTGATCAGTGCATGATCAGTCACGTGATCAGTGCATGATAGCCACGTGATCAGTGCATGATCAGTCACGTGATCAGTGCATGATCAGTCACGTGACCAGTACATGGTAGCTACATGATCAGTGCATGATCAGCCACGTGATCAGTGCATGATAGCCACGTGATCAGTGCATGATAGTCACGTGATCAGTGCATGATCAGTCACGTGATCAGTGCATGATCAGCCACGTGATCAGTGCATGATCAGCCACGTGATCAGTGCATGATAGCCACGTGATCAGTGCATGATCAGTCACGTGATCAGTGCATGATCAGGCACGTGATCAGTGCATGATCAGCCACGTGATCAGTGCATGATAGCCACGTGATCAGTGCATGATCAGTCACCTGATCAGTGTATGATCAGTCACTGACCAGTACATGTAGCTACATGATCATTGCATGATCAGCCACGTGATAGTGCATGATAGCCACGTGATCAGTGCATGATCAGTCACGTGATCAGTGCATGATCAGTCACGTGATCAGTGCATGATCAGCCACGTGATCAGTGCATGATAGCCACGTGATCAGTGCATGATCAGTCACGTGATCAGTGCATGATCAGTCACGTGATCAGTGCATGATCAGCCACGTGATCAGTGCATGATCAGCCACGTGATCAGTGCATGATCAATCACGTGATCAGTGCATGATCAGTCACGTGATCAGTGCATGGTAGCTACGTGATCAGTGCATGATCAGCCACGTGATCAGTGCATGATAGCCACGTGATCAGTGCATGATCAGTCACGTGATCAGTGCATGATCACTCACGTGATCAGTGCATGATCAGTCACGTGATCAGTGCATGATCAATTCGTGATCAGTGCATGATCAGTCACGTGACCAGTACATGGTAGCTACGTGATCATTGCATGATCAGCCACGTGATCAGTGCATGATAGCCACGTGATCAGTGCATGATAGCCACGTGATCAGTGCATGATCAGTCATGTGATCAGTGTGTGATCAGCCACGTGATCAGTGCATGATAGCCACGTGATCAGTGCATGATAGCCACGTGATCAGTGCATGATCAGTCACGTGATACATGTGTGATCAGCCACGTGATCAGTGCATGATGAGCCACGTGATCAGTGCAGGATCAATTACGTGATCAGTGCATGATCAGTCACGTGACCAGTACATGGTTGCTACGTGATCGTTGCATGATCAGCCACGTGAGCAGAGCATGATAGCCACGTGATCAGTGCATGATCAGTCACGTGATCAGTACATGATCAGTCACGTGAACAGTGCATGATCATTTACGTGATCTGTGCATGATCAGTCACGTGACCAGTATATGGTAGCTACGTGATCATTCCATGACGAGCCACGTGAGCAGTGCATGATAGCCACGTGATGTGTGCATGATGAGTTACGTGAGCAGAGTATGATCAGCCACGTGATCAGTGCATGAGTGCCACGTGATCAGTGCATGATATGTCACGTGACAGGTGTGTGATCAGCCACGTGAACAGTGCATGTTCAGCCACGTGATCAGTGCATGATAGCCACGTGATCAGTGCATGATCAGTTACGTGAGCAGTGTATGATCAGCCACGTGATCAGTGCATGGTCAGACACGTGAACAGTGTATGATCAGCCACGTGATCAGTGCATGATATCCAAGTGATCAGTGCATGATCATCACGTGATCAGTGTATGATCAGCCACGTGAACAGTGCATGCTCAGTCACGTGATCAGGGCCTGCTGAGCTGCGTGATTACTGTCTGCTCATCTGCTTGACAATTGCCAGCTGAGCTGCACGATTCCTGCCTGTCATCTGCTTGACAATTGCCAGCTGTGCTGCGTAATTCCTGCCTGCTCAGCTGCTTGATTATTGCCAGCTGAGCAGCATGATTCCTCACAGCTGAGTTCCATGATTATTGCCTGCTGACTGTTTGATTCGTGCCTACTCAGCTCTTTGTTTATTGCCTCCAGAGGCACATGATCAGTGTATGATAGCAAACATGATCAGTGCATGATCAGTCACATGATCAGCGCCATTAAGTCACGTGATCACTACATGATAGTCATGTGATCAGTCCATGCTCAGTCACGGTATCAGTGCATGATCAGCCACGTGATCAGTGCATGATCAGCCAGGTGATCAGTTCATGATAGCCATGTGATCAGTGCATGATCAGTCACGTGATCAGTGCATGATCAGGCAGGTGATCAGTGCATGATCAGTCACGTGATCAGTGCATGATCAGTCACGTGATCAGTGCATGATCAGTCACGTGATCAGTGCATGATCAGCCACGTGATCAGTGCATGATCAGCCACGTGATCAGTGCATGATCAGTCACGTGATCAGTGCATGATCAGTCACGTGACCAGTACATGGTAGCTACGTGATCATTGCATGATCAGCCACGTGAGCAGTGCATGATAGCCACGTGATCAGTGCATGATCAGTCACGTGATCAGTGCATGATCAGTCACGTGATCAGTGCATGATCAGTCACGTGATCAGTGCATGATCAATTACGTGATCAGTGCATGATCAGTCACGTGATCAGTACATGGTAGCTACGTGATCATTGCATGATCAGCCACGTGATCAGTGCATGATAGCCACGTGATCAGTGCATGATCAGTCACATGATCAGTGCATGATCATCCACGTGATCAGTGCATGATCAGTCACGTGATCAGTGCATGATATAGACGTGATCAGTGCATGATCAGTCACGTGATCAGTGCATGATCAGCCACGTGATCAGTGCATGATAGCCAGTGAATGAGTGCATGATAGCCAGTGATCAGTGCATGATCAGTCACGTGATCAGTGCATGATCAGCCACGTGATCAGTGCATGATAGCCACGTGATCAGTGCATGATCAGCCACGTGATCAGTGCATGATCAGTCACGTGATCAGTGCATGATCAGCCACGTGATCAGTGCATGATCAGCCACGTGATCAGTGCATGATCAGCCACGTGATCAGTGCATGATAGCCACGTGATCAGTGCATGATCAGTCACGTGATCAGTGTATGATCAGCCACGTGATCAGTGCATGATAGCCACGTGATCAGTGCATGATCAGTCACGTGATCAGTGTATGATCAGCCACGTGAACAGTGCATGCTCAGTCACGTGATCAGGGCCTGCTGAGCTGCGTGATTACTGTCTGCTCATCTGCTTGACAATTGCCAGCTGAGCTGCACGATTCCTGCCTGTCATCTGCTTGACAATTGCCAGCTGTGCTGCGTAATTCCTGCCTGCTCAGCTGCTTGATTATTGCCAGCTGAGCAGCATGATTCCTCACACCTGAGTTCCATGATTATTGCCTGCTGACTGTTTGATTCGTGCCTACTCAGCTCTTTGTTTATTGCCTCCAGAGGCACATGATCAGTGTATGATAGCAAACATGATCAGCGCATGATCAGTCACATGATCAGCGCCATTAAGTCACGTGATCACTACATGATAGTCATGTGATCAGTCCATGCTCAGTCACGGTATCAGTGCATGATCAGCCACGTGATCAGTGCATGATCTGTCACATGATTAGTGTATGATCATCCACGTGATCAGTGCATGGGCAGTCATGTGATCAGTGCATGATATAGACGTGATCAGTGCATGATCAGTCACGTGATCAGTGCATGATAGCCACGTGATCAGTGCATGATCAGTCACCTGATGGGTGTATGATCATTCACGTGACCTGTACATGGTAGCTACATGATCATTGCATGATCAGCCACGTGAGTAGTGCATGATAGCCACGTGATCAGTGCATGATCAGTCACGTGATCAGTGCATGATCAGTCACGTGATCAGTGCATGATCAGCCACGTGATCAGTGCATGATCAGCCACGTGATCAGTGCATGATAGCCACGTGATCAGTGCATGATCAGTCACGTGATCAGTGCATGATCAGGCACGTGATCAGTGCATGATCAGCCACGTGATCAGTGCATGATAGCCACGTGATCAGTGCATGATCAGTCACGTGATCAGTGCATGATCAGTCACGTGACCAGTGCATGGTAGCTACATGATCAGTGCATGATCAGCCACGTGATCAGTGCATGATAGCCACGTGATCAGTGCATGATCAGTCACGTGATCAGTGCATGATCAGTCATGTGATCAGTGCATGATCAGGCACGTGATCAGTGCATGATCAGCCACGTGATCAGTGCATGATAGCCACGTGATCAGTGCATGATCAGTCACGTGATCAGTGCATGATCAGTCACGTGATCAGTGCATGATCAGCCACGTGATCAGTGCATGATCAGCCACGTGATCAGTGCATGATCAATCACGTGATCAGTGCATGATCAGTCACGTGACCAGTGCATGGTAGCTACGTGATCATTGCATGATCAGCCACGTGATCAGTGCATGATAGCCACGTGATCAGTGCATGATCAGTCACGTGATCAGTGCATGATCAGTCACGTGATCAGTGCATGATCAGTCACGTGATCAGTGCATGATCAATTACGTGATCAGTGCATGATCAGTCACGTGACAGTGCATGGTAGCTACGTGATCATTGCATGATCAGCCACGTGATCAGTGCATGATAGCCACGTGATCAGTGCATGATAGCCACGTGATCAGTGCATGATCAGTCATGTGATACGTGTGTGATCAGCCACGTGATCAGTGCATGATATCCACGTGATCAGTGCATGATAGCCACGTGATCAGTGCATGAGAGCCACGTGATCAGTGCATGATCAGTCACGTGATACATGTGTGATCAGCCACGTGATCAGTGCATGATGAGCCACGTGATCAGTGCAGGATCAATTACGTGATCAGTGCATGATCAGTCACGTGACCAGTACATGGTTGCTACGTGATCGTTGCATGATCAGCCACGTGAGCAGAGCATGATAGCCACGTGATCAGTGCATGATCAGTCACGTGATCAGTACATGATCAGTCACGTGAACAGTGCATGATCATTTACGTGATCTGTGCATGATCAGTCACGTGACCAGTATATGGTAGCTACGTGATCATTCCATGACGAGCCACGTGAGCAGTGCATGATAGCCACGTGATGTGTGCATGATGAGTTACGTGAGCAGAGTATGATCAGCCACGTGATCAGTGCATGAGTGCCACGTGATCAGTGCATGATATGTCACGTGACAGGTGTGTGATCAGCCACGTGAACAGTGCATGTTCAGCCACGTGATCAGTGCATGATAGCCACGTGATCAGTGCATGATCAGTTACGTGAGCAGTGTATGATCAGCCACGTGATCAGTGCATGGTCAGACACGTGAACAGTGTATGATCAGCCACGTGATCAGTGCATGATATCCAAGTGATCAGTGCATGATCATCACGTGATCAGTGTATGATCAGCCACGTGAACAGTGCATGCTCAGTCACGTGATCAGGGCCTGCTGAGCTGCGTGATTACTGTCTGCTCATCTGCTTGACAATTGCCAGCTGAGCTGCACGATTCCTGCCTGTCATCTGCTTGACAATTGCCAGCTGTGCTGCGTAATTCCTGCCTGCTCAGCTGCTTGATTATTGCCAGCTGAGCAGCATGATTCCTCACAGCTGAGTTCCATGATTATTGCCTGCTGACTGTTTGATTCGTGCCTACTCAGCTCTTTGTTTATTGCCTCCAGAGGCACATGATCAGTGTATGATAGCAAACATGATCAGTGCATGATCAGTCACATGATCAGCGCCATTAAGTCACGTGATCACTACATGATAGTCATGTGATCAGTCCATGCTCAGTCACGGTATCAGTGCATGATCAGCCACGTGATCAGTGCATGATCAGCCACGTGATCAGTGCATGATAGCTATGTGATCAGTGCATGATCAGTCACGTGATCAGTGCATGATCAGGCACGTGATCAGTGCATGATCAGTCACGTGATCAGTGCATGATCAGTCACGTGATCAGTGCATGATCAGCCACGTGATCAGTGCATGATCAGCCACGTGATCAGTGCATGATCAGTCACGTGATCAGTGCATGGTAGCTACGTGATCATTGCATGATCAGCCACGTGAGCAGTGCATGATAGCCACGTGATCAGTGCATGATCAGTCACGTGATCAGTGCATGATCAGTCACGTGATCAGTGCATGATCAGTCACGTGATCAGTGCATGATCAGTCACGTGATCAGTGCATGATCAATTACGTGATCAGTGCATGATCAGTCACGTGATCAGTACATGGTAGCTACGTGATCAGTGCATGATCAGCCACGTGATCAGTGCATGATAGCCACGTGATCAGTGCATGATCAGTCACGTGATCAGTGCATGATCATCCACGTGATCAGTGCATGATCAGTCACGTGATCAGTGCATGATATAGACGTGATCAGTGCATGATCAGTCACGTGATCAGTGCATGATCAGCCACGTGATCAGTGCATGATAGCCAGTGATCAGTGCATGATAGCCAGTGATCAGTGCATGATCAGTCACGTGATCAGTGCATGATCAGCCACGTGATCAGTGCATGATCAGCCACGTGATCAGTGCATGATCAGCCACGTGATCAGTGCATGATCAGTTACGTGAGCAGTGTATGATCAGCCACGTGATCAGTGCATGGTCAGACACGTGAACAGTGTATGATCAGCCACGTGATCAGTGCATGATAGCCACGTGATCAGTGCATGATCAGTCACGTGATCAGTGTATGATCAGCCACGTGAACAGTGCATGCTCAGTCACGTGATCTGGGCCTGCTGAGCTGCGTGATTACTGTCTGCTCATCTGCTTGACAATTGCCAGCTGAGCTGCACGATTCCTGCCTGTCATCTGCTTGACAATTGCCAGCTGTGCTGCGTAATTCCTGCCTGCTCAGCTGCTTGATTATTGCCAGCTGAGCAGCATGATTCCTCACAGCTGAGTTCCATGATTATTGCCTGCTGACTGTTTGATTCGTGCCTACTCAGCTCTTTGTTTATTGCCTCCAGAGGCACATGATCAGTGTATGATAGCAAACATGATCAGCGCATGATCAGTCACATGATCAGCGCCATTAAGTCACGTGATCACTACATGATAGTCATGTGATCAGTCCATGCTCAGTCACGTATCAGTGCATGATCAGCCACGTGATCAGTGCATGATCAGCCACGTGATCAGTGCATGATCAGCCACGTGATCAGTGCATGATCAGTCACGTGATCAGTGCATGATCAGTCACGTGATCAGTGCATGATCAGCCACGTGATCAGTGCATGATAGCCACGTGATCAGTGCATGATCAGTCACCTGATGGGTGTATGATCAGTCACGTGACCTGTACATGGTAGCTACATGATCATTGCATGATCAGCCACGTGAGTAGTGCATGATAGCCACGTGATCAGTGCATGATCAGTCACGTGATCAGTGCATGATCAGTCACGTGATCAGTGCATGATAGTCACGTGATCAGTGCATGATCAGCCACGTGATCAGTGCATGATCAGTCACGTGATCAGTGCATGATAGCTACGTGATCAGTGCATGATCAGCCACGTGATCAGTGCATGATAGCCACGTGATCAGTGCATGATCAGTCACGTGATCAGTGCATGATCATCCACGTGATCAGTGCATGATCAGTCACGTGATCAGTGCATGATATAGACGTGATCAGTGCATGATCAGTCACGTGATCAGTGCATGATCAGCCACGTGATCAGTGCATGATAGCCACGTGATCAGTGCATGATAGCCAGTGATCAGTGCATGATCAGTCACGTGATCAGTGCATGATCAGCCACGTGATCAGTGCATGATAGCCACGTGATCAGTGCATGATCAGCCACGTGATCAGTGCATGATCAGTCACGTGATCAGTGCATGATCAGCCACGTGATCAGTGCATGATCAGCCACGTGATCAGTGCATGATCAGCCACGTGATCAGTGCATGATAGCCACGTGATCAGTGCATGATCAGTCACGTGATCAGTGTATGATCAGCCACGTGATCAGTGCATGATAGCCACGTGATCAGTGCATGATCAGTCACGTGATCAGTGTATGATCAGCCACGTGAACAGTGCATGCTCAGTCACGTGATCTGGGCCTGCTGAGCTGCGTGATTACTGTCTGCTCATCTGCTTGACAATTGCCAGCTGAGCTGCACGATTCCTGCCTGTCATCTGCTTGACAATTGCCAGCTGTGCTGCGTAATTCCTGCCTGCTCAGCTGCTTGATTATTGCCAGCTGAGCAGCATGATTCCTCACACCTGAGTTCCATGATTATTGCCTGCTGACTGTTTGATTCGTGCCTACTCAGCTCTTTGTTTATTGCCTCCAGAGGCACATGATCAGTGTATGATAGCAAACATGATCAGCGCATGATCAGTCACATGATCAGCGCCATTAAGTCACGTGATCACTACATGATAGTCATGTGATCAGTCCATGCTCAGTCACGGTATCAGTGCATGATCAGCCACGTGATCAGTGCATGATCAGCCACGTGATCAGTGCATGATCAGCCACGTGATCAGTGCATGATCAGTCACGTGATCAGTGCATGATCAGGCACGTGATCAGTGCATGATCAGCCACGTGATCAGTGCATGATAGCCACGTGATCAGTGCATGATCAGTCACCTGATGGGTGTATGATCAGTCACGTGACCAGTACATGGTAGCTACATGATCATTGCATGATCAGCCACGTGAGTAGTGCATGATAGCCACGTGATCAGTGCATGATCAGTCACGTGATCAGTGCATGATCAGTCACGTGATCAGTGCATGATCAGTCACGTGATCAGTGCATGATCAGCCACGTGATCAGTGCATGATCAGTCACGTGATCAGTGCATGATCAGCCACGTGATCAGTGCATGATCAGTCACGTGATCAGTGCATGATAGCCACGTGATCAGTGCATGATCAGTCACGTGATCAGTGCATGATAGCCACGTGATCAGTGCATGATCAGTCACGTGATCAGTGCATGATCAGTCACGTGACCAGTACATGATAGCTACGTGATCAGTGCATGATCAGCCACGTGATCAGTGCATGATAGCCACGTGATCAGTGCATGATCAGTCACGTGATCAGTGCATGATCAGTCACGTGATCAGTGCATGATCAGCCACGTGATCAGTGCATGATCAGCCACGTGATCAGTGCATGATAGCCACGTGATCAGTGCATGATCAGTCACGTGATCAGTGCATGATCAGTCACGTGATCAGTGCATGATCAGCCACGTGATCAGTGCATGATAGCCACGTGATCAGTGCATGATCAGTCACGTGATCAGTGCATGATCAGTCACGTGACCAGTGCATGATAGCTACGTGATCAGTGCATGATCAGCCACGTGATCAGTGCATGATAGCCACGTGATCAGTGCATGATCAGTCACGTGATCAGTGCATGATCAGTCACGTGATCAGTGCATGATCAGCCACGTGATCAGTGCATGATCAGCCACGTGATCAGTGCATGATCAGTCACGTGATCAGTGCATGATAGCTACGTGATCAGTGCATGATCAGCCACGTGATCAGTGCATGATCAGTCACGTGATCAGTGCATGATCATCCACGTGATCAGTGCATGATCAGTCACGTGATCAGTGCATGATATAGACGTGATCAGTGCATGATCAGTCACGTGATCAGTGCATGATCAGCCACGTGATCAGTGCATGATAGCCAGTGATCAGTGCATGATAGCCAGTGATCAGTGCATGATCAGTCACGTGATCAGTGCATGATCAGCCACGTGATCAGTGCATGATCAGCCACGTGATCAGTGCATGATCAGCCACGTGATCAGTGCATGATCAGTCACGTGATCAGTGCATGATCAGCCACGTGATCAGTGCATGATCAGTCACGTGATCAGTGCATGATCAGCCACGTGATCAGTGCATGATAGCCACGTGATCAGTGCATGATCAGTCACGTGATCAGTGCATGATCAGTCACGTGACCAGTACATGGTAGCTACATGATCAGTGCATGATCAGCCACGTGATCAGTGCATGATAGCCACGTGATCAGTGCATGATCAGTCACGTGATCAGTGCATGATCAGTCACGTGATCAGTGCATGATCAGTCACGTGATCAGTGCATGATCAGCCACGTGATCAGTGCATGATCAGTCACGTGATCAGTGCATGATCAGCCACGTGATCAGTGCATGATCAGTCACGTGATCAGTGCATGATATAGACGTGATCAGTGCATGATCAGTCACGTGATCAGTGCATGATAGCCACGTGATCAGTGCATGATCAGTCACGTGATCAGTGCATGATCAGTCACGTGACCAGTGCATGATAGCTACATGATCAGTGCATGATCAGCCACGTGATCAGTGCATGATAGCCACGTGATCAGTGCATGATCAGTCACGTGATCAGTGCATGATCAGTCACGTGATCAGTGCATGATCAGCCACGTGATCAGTGCATGATCAGCCACGTGATCAGTGCATGATAGCCACGTGATCAGTGCATGATCAGTCACGTGATCAGTGCATGATCAGGCACGTGATCAGTGCATGATCAGCCACGTGATCAGTGCATGATAGCCACGTGATCAGTGCATGATCAGTCACGTGATCAGTGCATGATCAGTCACTGACCAGTGCATGGTAGCTACATGATCATTGCATGATCAGCCACGTGATCAGTGCATGATAGCCACGTGATCAGTGCATGATCAGTCACGTGATCAGTGCATGATCAGTCATGTGATCAGTGCATGATCAGGCACGTGATCAGTGCATGATCAGCCACGTGATCAGTGCATGATAGCCACGTGATCAGTGCATGATCAGTCACGTGATCAGTGCATGATCAGTCACGTGATCAGTGCATGATCAGCCACGTGATCAGTGCATGATCAGCCACGTGATCAGTGCATGATCAATTACGTGATCAGTGCATGATCAGTCACGTGATCAGTGCATGGTAGCTACGTGATCAGTGCATGATCAGCCACGTGATCAGTGCATGATAGCCACGTGATCAGTGCATGATCAGTCACGTGATCAGTGCATGATCAGTCACGTGATCAGTGCATGATCAGTCACGTGATCAGTGCATGATCAATTACGTGATCAGTGCATGATCAGTCACGTGATCAGTACATGGTAGCACGTGATCATTGCATGATCAGCCACGTGATCAGTGCATGATAGCCACGTGATCAGTGCATGATAGCCACGTGATCAGTGCATGATCAGTCACGTGATAGTGTGTGATCAGCCACGTGATCAGTGCATGATAGCCACGTGATCAGTGCATGATAGCCACGTGATCAGTGCATGATCAGTCACGTGATACATGTGTGATCAGCCACGTGATCAGTGCATGATGAGCCACGTGATCAGTGCAGGATCAATTACGTGATCAGTGCATGATCAGTCACGTGACCAGTACATGGTTGCTACGTGATCGTTGCATGATCAGCCACGTGAGCAGAGCATGATAGCCACGTGATCAGTGCATGATCAGTCACGTGATCAGTACATGATCAGTCACGTGAACAGTGCATGATCATTTACGTGATCTGTGCATGATCAGTCACGTGACCAGTATATGGTAGCTACGTGATCATTCCATGACGAGCCACGTGAGCAGTGCATGATAGCCACGTGATGTGTGCATGATGAGTTACGTGAGCAGAGTATGATCAGCCACGTGATCAGTGCATGAGTGCCACGTGATCAGTGCATGATATGTCACGTGACAGGTGTGTGATCAGCCACGTGAACAGTGCATGTTCAGCCACGTGATCAGTGCATGATAGCCACGTGATCAGTGCATGATCAGTTACGTGAGCAGTGTATGATCAGCCACGTGATCAGTGCATGGTCAGACACGTGAACAGTGTATGATCAGCCACGTGATCAGTGCATGATATCCAAGTGATCAGTGCATGATCATCACGTGATCAGTGTATGATCAGCCACGTGAACAGTGCATGCTCAGTCACGTGATCAGGGCCTGCTGAGCTGCGTGATTACTGTCTGCTCATCTGCTTGACAATTGCCAGCTGAGCTGCACGATTCCTGCCTGTCATCTGCTTGACAATTGCCAGCTGTGCTGCGTAATTCCTGCCTGCTCAGCTGCTTGATTATTGCCAGCTGAGCAGCATGATTCCTCACAGCTGAGTTCCATGATTATTGCCTGCTGACTGTTTGATTCGTGCCTACTCAGCTCTTTGTTTATTGCCTCCAGAGGCACATGATCAGTGTATGATAGCAAACATGATCAGTGCATGATCAGTCACATGATCAGCGCCATTAAGTCACGTGATCACTACATGATAGTCATGTGATCAGTCCATGCTCAGTCACGGTATCAGTGCATGATCAGCCACGTGATCAGTGCATGATAGCTACGTGATCATTGCATGATCAGCCACGTGATCAGTGCATGATAGCCACGTGATCAGTGCATGATAGCCACGTGATCAGTGCATGATCAGTCATGTGATCAGTGTGTGATCAGCCACGTGATCAGTGCATGATATCCACGTGATCAGTGCATGATCAGCCACGTGATCAGTGCATGATCAGTCACGTGATACATGTGTGATCAGCCACGTGATCAGTGCATGATGAGCCACGTGATCAGTGCATGATCAATTACGTGATCAGTGCATGATCAGTCACGTGACCAGTACATGGTTGCTACGTGATCGTTGCATGATCAGCCACGTGAGCAGTGCATGATAGCCACGTGATCAGTGCATGATCAGTCACGTGATCAGTACATGATCAGTCACGTGAACAGTGCATGATCATTTACGTGATCAGTGCATGATCAGTCACGTGACCAGTATATGGTAGCTACGTGATCATTCCATGACGAGCCACGTGAGCAGTGCATGATAGCCACGTGATGTGTGCATGATGAGTTACGTGAGCAGAGTATGATCAGCCACGTGATCAGTGCATGAGTGCCACGTGATCAGTGCATGATATGTCACGTGACAGGTGTGTGATCAGCCACGTGAACAGTGCATGTTCAGCCACGTGATCAGTGCATGATAGCCACGTGATCAGTGCATGATCAGTTACGTGAGCAGTGTATGATCAGCCACGTGATCAGTGCATGGTCAGACACGTGAACAGTGTATGATCAGCCACGTGATCAGTGCATGATATCCAAGTGATCAGTGCATGATCATCACGTGATCAGTGTATGATCAGCCACGTGAACAGTGCATGCTCAGTCACGTGATCAGGGCCTGCTGAGCTGCGTGATTACTGTCTGCTCATCTGCTTGACAATTGCCAGCTGAGCTGCACGATTCCTGCCTGTCATCTGCTTGACAATTGCCAGCTGTGCTGCGTAATTCCTGCCTGCTCAGCTGCTTGATTATTGCCAGCTGAGCAGCATGATTCCTCACAGCTGAGTTCCATGATTATTGCCTGCTGACTGTTTGATTCGTGCCTACTCAGCTCTTTGTTTATTGCCTCCAGAGGCACATGATCAGTGTATGATAGCAAACATGATCAGTGCATGATCAGTCACATGATCAGCGCCATTAAGTCACGTGATCACTACATGATAGTCATGTGATCAGTCCATGCTCAGTCACGGTATCAGTGCATGATCAGCCACGTGATCAGTGCATGATCAGCCACGTGATCAGTGCATGATAGCCATGTGATCAGTGCATGATCAGTCACGTGATCAGTGCATGATCAGCCACGTGATCAGTGCATGATCAGTCACGTGATCAGTGCATGATCAGTCACGTGATCAGTGCATGATCAGTCACGTGACCAGTACATGGTAGCCACGTGATCATTGCATGATCAGCCATGATCAGTGCATGATAGCCACGTGATCAGTGCATGATAGCCACGTGATCAGTGCATGATCAGTCATGTGATACGTGTGTGATCAGCCACGTGATCAGTGCATGATATCCACGTGATCAGTGCATGATAGCCACGTGATCAGTGCATGATCAGTCACGTGATACATGTGTGATCAGCCACGTGATCAGTGCAT
Source organism: Bos javanicus (assembly GCF_032452875.1). Taxonomy (NCBI): domain Eukaryota; kingdom Metazoa; phylum Chordata; class Mammalia; order Artiodactyla; family Bovidae; genus Bos; species Bos javanicus. The sequence continues at coordinate 654,737 of NW_026893619.1, forward strand.
GATGAGCCACGTGATCAGTGCAGGATCAATTACGTGATCAGTGCATGATCAGTCACGTGACCAGTACATGGTTGCTACGTGATCGTTGCATGATCAGCCACGTGAGCAGAGCATGATAGCCACGTGATCAGTGCATGATCAGTCACGTGATCAGTACATGATCAGTCACGTGAACAGTGCATGATCATTTACGTGATCTGTGCATGATCAGTCACGTGACCAGTATATGGTAGCTACGTGATCATTCCATGACGAGCCACGTGAGCAGTGCATGATAGCCACGTGATGTGTGCATGATGAGTTACGTGAGCAGAGTATGATCAGCCACGTGATCAGTGCATGAGTGCCACGTGATCAGTGCATGATATGTCACGTGACAGGTGTGTGATCAGCCACGTGAACAGTGCATGTTCAGCCACGTGATCAGTGCATGATAGCCACGTGATCAGTGCATGATCAGTTACGTGAGCAGTGTATGATCAGCCACGTGATCAGTGCATGGTCAGACACGTGAACAGTGTATGATCAGCCACGTGATCAGTGCATGATATCCAAGTGATCAGTGCATGATCATCACGTGATCAGTGTATGATCAGCCACGTGAACAGTGCATGCTCAGTCACGTGATCAGGGCCTGCTGAGCTGCGTGATTACTGTCTGCTCATCTGCTTGACAATTGCCAGCTGAGCTGCACGATTCCTGCCTGTCATCTGCTTGACAATTGCCAGCTGTGCTGCGTAATTCCTGCCTGCTCAGCTGCTTGATTATTGCCAGCTGAGCAGCATGATTCCTCACAGCTGAGTTCCATGATTATTGCCTGCTGACTGTTTGATTCGTGCCTACTCAGCTCTTTGTTTATTGCCTCCAGAGGCACATGATCAGTGTATGATAGCAAACATGATCAGTGCATGATCAGTCACATGATCAGCGCCATTAAGTCACGTGATCACTACATGATAGTCATGTGATCAGTCCATGCTCAGTCACGGTATCAGTGCATGATCAGCCACGTGATCAGTGCATGATCAGCCACGTGATCAGTGCATGATAGCCATGTGATCAGTGCATGATCAGTCACGTGATCAGTGCATGATCAGTCACGTGATCAGTGCATGATCAGTCACGTGATCAGTGCATGATCAGTCACGTGATCAGTGCATGATCAGCCACGTGATCAGTGCATGATCAGCCACGTGATCAGTGCATGATCAGTCACGTGATCAGTGCATGATCAGTCACGTGACCAGTGCATGGTAGCTACGTGATCATTGCATGATCAGCCACGTGAGCAGTGCATGATAGCCACGTGATCAGTGCATGATCAGTCACGTGATCAGTGCATGATCAGTCACGTGATCAGTGCATGATCAGTCACGTGATCAGTGCATGATCAATTACGTGATCAGTGCATGATCAGTCACGTGACCAGTACATGGTAGCTACGTGATCATTGCATGATCAGCCACGTGATCAGTGCATGATAGCCACGTGATCAGTGCATGATCAGTCACATGATCAGTGCATGATCATCCACGTGATCAGTGCATGATCAGTCACGTGATCAGTGCATGATATAGACGTGATCAGTGCATGATCAGTCACGTGATCAGTGCATGATCAGCCACGTGATCAGTGCATGATAGCCAGTGATCAGTGCATGATAGCCAGATGATCAGTGCATGATCAGTCACGTGATCAGTGCATGATCAGCCACGTGATCAGTGCATGATCAGCCACGTGATCAGTGCATGATCAGCCACGTGATCAGTGCATGATCAGTTACGTGAGCAGTGTATGATCAGCCACGTGATCAGTGCATGGTCAGACACGTGAACAGTGTATGATCAGCCACGTGATCAGTGCATGATAGCCACGTGATCAGTGCATGATCAGTCACGTGATCAGTGTATGATCAGCCACGTGAACAGTGCATGCTCAGTCACGTGATCTGGGCCTGCTGAGCTGCGTGATTACTGTCTGCTCATCTGCTTGACAATTGCCAGCTGAGCTGCACGATTCCTGCCTGTCATCTGCTTGACAATTGCCAGCTGTGCTGCGTAATTCCTGCCTGCTCAGCTGCTTGATTATTGCCAGCTGAGCAGCATGATTCCTCACACCTGAGTTCCATGATTATTGCCTGCTGACTGTTTGATTCGTGCCTACTCAGCTCTTTGTTTATTGCCTCCAGAGGCACATGATCAGTGTATGATAGCAAACATGATCAGCGCATGATCAGTCACATGATCAGCGCCATTAAGTCACGTGATCACTACATGATAGTCATGTGATCAGTCCATGCTCAGTCACGGTATCAGTGCATGATCAGCCACGTGATCAGTGCATGATCAGCCACGTGATCAGTGCATGATCAGCCACGTGATCAGTGCATGATCAGTCACGTGATCAGTGCATGATCAGGCACGTGATCAGTGCATGATCAGCCACGTGATCAGTGCATGATAGCCACGTGATCAGTGCATGATCAGTCACCTGATGGGTGTATGATCAGTCACGTGACCTGTACATGGTAGCTACATGATCATTGCATGATCAGCCACGTGAGTAGTGCATGATAGCCACGTGATCAGTGCATGATCAGTCACGTGATCAGTGCATGATCAGTCACGTGATCAGTGCATGATCAGTCACGTGATCAGTGCATGATCAGCCACGTGATCAGTGCATGATCAGTCACGTGATCAGTGCATGATCAGCCACGTGATCAGTGCATGATCAGTCACGTGATCAGTGCATGATATAGACGTGATCAGTGCATGATCAGTCACGTGATCAGTGCATGATAGCCACGTGATCAGTGCATGATCAGTCACGTGATCAGTGCATGATCAGTCACGTGATCAGTGCATGGTAGCTACGTGATCAGTGCATGATCAGCCACGTGATCAGTGCATGATAGCCACGTGATCAGTGCATGATCAGTCACGTGATCAGTGCATGATCAGTCACGTGATCAGTGCATGATCAGCCACGTGATCAGTGCATGATCAGCCACGTGATCAGTGCATGATAGCCACGTGATCAGTGCATGATCAGTCACGTGATCAGTGCATGATCAGTCACGTGATCAGTGCATGATCAGCCACGTGATCAGTGCATGATAGCCACGTGATCAGTGCATGATCAGTCACGTGATCAGTGCATGATCAGTCACGTGACCAGTGCATGGTAGCCACGTGATCAGTGCATGATCAGCCACGTGATCAGTGCATGATAGCCACGTGATCAGTGCATGATCAGTCACGTGATCAGTGCATGATCAGTCACGTGATCAGTGCATGATCAGTCACGTGATCAGTGCATGATCAGCCACGTGATCAGTGCATGATCAGTCACGTGATCAGTGCATGATCAGCCACGTGATCAGTGCATGATCAGTCACGTGATCAGTGCATGATATCACGTGATCAGTGCATGATCAGTCACGTGATCAGTGCATGATAGCCACGTGATCAGTGCATGATCAGTCACGTGATCAGTGCATGATCATTCACGTGATCAGTGCATGATAGCTACATGATCATTGCATGATCAGCCACGTGATCAGTGCATGATAGCCACGTGATCAGTGCATGATCAGTCACGTGATCAGTGCATGATCAGTCACGTGATCAGTGCATGATCAGTCACGTGATCAGTGCATGATCAGCCACGTGATCAGTGCATGATCAGTCACGTGATCAGTGCATGATCAGCCACGTGATCAGTGCATGATCAGTCATGTGATCAGTGCATGATATAGACGTGATCAGTGCATGATCAGTCACGTGATCAGTGCATGATAGCCACGTGATCAGTGCATGATCAGTCACGTGATCAGTGCATGATCAGTCACGTGACCAGTGCATGGTAGCTACATGATCAGTGCATGATCAGCCACGTGATCAGTGCATGATAGCCACGTGATCAGTGCATGATCAGTCACGTGATCAGTGCATGATCAGTCACGTGATCAGTGCATGATCAGCCACGTGATCAGTGCATGATCAGCCACGTGATCAGTGCATGATAGCCACGTGATCAGTGCATGATCAGTCACGTGATCAGTGCATGATCAGGCACGTGATCAGTGCATGATCAGCCACGTGATCAGTGCATGATAGCCACGTGATCAGTGCATGATCAGTCACGTGATCAGTGCATGATCAGTCACGTGACCAGTGCATGGTAGCTACGTGATCAGTGCATGATCAGCCACGTGATCAGTGCATGATAGCCACGTGATCAGTGCATGATCAGTCACGTGATCAGTGCATGATCAGTCACGTGATCAGTGCATGATCAGTCACGTGATCAGTGCATGATCAATTACGTGATCAGTGCATGATCAGTCACGTGATCAGTACATGGTAGCTACGTGATCAGTGCATGATCAGCCACGTGATCAGTGCATGATCAGTCACGTGATCAGTGCATGATCATCCACGTGATCAGTGCATGATCAGTCACGTGATCAGTGCATGATCATCACGTGATCAGTGCATGATCAGTCACGTGATCAGTGCATGATCAGCCACGTGATCAGTGCATGATAGCCACGTGATCAGTGCATGATAGCCACGTGATCAGTGCATGATCAGTCACGTGATCAGTGTATGATCAGCCACGTGATCAGTGCATGATAGCCACGTGATCAGTGCATGATCAGCCACGTGATCAGTGCATGATCAGCCACGTGATCAGTGCATGATCAGCCACGTGATCAGTGCATGATCAGCCACGTGATCAGTGCATGATCAGCCACGTGATCAGTGCATGATCAGCCACGTGATCAGTGCATGATCAGTCACGTGATCAGTGTATGATCAGCCACGTGATCAGTGCATGATAGCCACGTGATCAGTGCATGATCAGTCACGTGATCAGTGTATGATCAGCCACGTGAACAGTGCATGCTCAGTCACGTGATCAGGGCCTGCTGAGCTGCGTGATTACTGTCTGCTCATCTGCTTGACAATTGCCAGCTGAGCTGCACGATTCCTGCCTGTCATCTGCTTGACAATTGCCAGCTGTGCTGCGTAATTCCTGCCTGCTCAGCTGCTTGATTATTGCCAGCTGAGCAGCATGATTCCTCACACCTGAGTTCCATGATTATTGCCTGCTGACTGTTTGATTCGTGCCTACTCAGCTCTTTGTTTATTGCCTCCAGAGGCACATGATCAGTGTATGATAGCAAACATGATCAGTGCATGATCAGTCACATGATCAGTGCCATTAAGTCACGTGATCACTACATGATAGTCATGTGATCAGTCCATGCTCAGTCACGGTATCAGTGCATGATCAGCCACGTGATCAGTGCATGATCAGCCACGTGATCAGTGCATGATAGCCACGTGATCAGTGCATGATCAGTCACGTGATCAGTGCATGACCAGGCACGTGATCAGTGCATGATCAGTCACGTGATCAGTGCATGATCAGTCACGTGATCAGTGCATGATCAGTCACGTGATCAGTGCATGATCAGTCACGTGATCAGTGCATGATCAATTACGTGATCAGTGCATGATCAGTCACGTGACCAGTACATGGTAGCTACGTGATCATTGCATGATCAGCCACGTGATCAGTGCATGATAGCCACGTGATCAGTGCATGATCAGTCACGTGATCAGTGCATGATCAGCCACGTGATCAGTGCATGATCAGTCACGTGATCAGTGCATGATACAGACGTGATCAGTGCATGATCAGTCACGTGATCAGTGCATGATCAGCCACGTGATCAGTGCATGATAGCCACGTGATCAGTGCATGATAGCCACGTGATCAGTGCATGATCAGTCACGTGATCAGTGCATGATCAGCCACGTGATCAGTGCATGATCAGCCACGTGATCAGTGCATGATCAGCCACGTGATCAGTGCATGATCAGTCACGTGATCAGTGTATGATCAGCCACGTGAACAGTGCATGCTCAGTCACGTGATCTGGGCCTGCTGAGCTGCGTGATTACTGTCTGCTCATCTGCTTGACAATTGCCAGCTGAGCTGCACGATTCCTGCCTGTCATCTGCTTGACAATTGCCAGCTGTGCTGCGTAATTCCTGCCTGCTCAGCTGCTTGATTATTGCCAGCTGAGCAGCATGATTCCTCACACCTGAGTTCCATGATTATTGCCTGCTGACTGTTTGATTCGTGCCTACTCAGCTCTTTGTTTATTGCCTCCAGAGGCACATGATCAGTGTATGATAGCAAACATGATCAGTGCATGATCAGTCACATGATCAGCGCCATTAAGTCACGTGATCACTACATGATAGTCATGTGATCAGTCCATGCTCAGTCACGGTATCAGTGCATGATCAGCCACGTGATCAGTGCATGATCAGCCACGTGATCAGTGCATGATCAGCCACGTGATCAGTGCATGATCAGTCACGTGATCAGTGCATGACCAGGCACGTGATCAGTGCATGATCAGCCACGTGATCAGTGCATGATAGCCACGTGATCAGTGCATGATCAGTCACCTGATGGGTGTATGATCAGTCACGTGACCAGTACATGGTAGCTACATGATCATTGCATGATCAGCCACGTGAGTAGTGCATGATAGCCACGTGATCAGTGCATGATCAGTCACGTGATCAGTGCATGATCAGTCACGTGATCAGTGCATGATCAATTACGTGATCAGTGCATGATCAGTCACGTGACCAGTGCATGGTAGCTACGTGATCAGTGCATGATCAGCCACGTGATCAGTGCATGATAGCCACGTGATCAGTGCATGATCAGTCACATGATCAGTGCATGATCATCCACGTGATCAGTGCATGATCAGTCACGTGATCAGTGCATGATATAGACGTGATCAGTGCATGATCAGTCACGTGATCAGTGCATGATCAGCCACGTGATCAGTGCATGATAGCCAGTGATCAGTGCATGATCAGCCAGTGATCAGTGCATGATCAGTCACGTGATCAGTGCATGATCAGCCACGTGATCAGTGCATGATCAGCCACGTGATCAGTGCATGATCAGCCACGTGATCAGTGCATGGTCAGACACGTGAACAGTGTATGATCAGCCACGTGATCAGTGCATGATAGCCACGTGATCAGTGCATGATCAGTCACGTGATCAGTGTATGATCAGCCACGTGAACAGTGCATGCTCAGTCACGTGATCTGGGCCTGCTGAGCTGCGTGATTACTGTCTGCTCATCTGCTTGACAATTGCCAGCTGAGCTGCACGATTCCTGCCTGTCATCTGCTTGACAATTGCCAGCTGTGCTGCGTAATTCCTGCCTGCTCAGCTGCTTGATTATTGCCAGCTGAGCAGCATGATTCCTCACACCTGAGTTCCATGATTATTGCCTGCTGACTGTTTGATTCGTGCCTACTCAGCTCTTTGTTTATTGCCTCCAGAGGCACATGATCAGTGTATGATAGCAAACATGATCAGTGCATGATCAGTCACATGATCAGCGCCATTAAGTCACGTGATCACTACATGATAGTCATGTGATCAGTCCATGCTCAGTCACGGTATCAGTGCATGATCAGCCACGTGATCAGTGCATGATCTGTCACATGATTAGTGTATGATCATCCACGTGATCAGTGCATGGGCAGTCATGTGATCAGTGCATGATATAGACGTGATCAGTGCATGATCAGTCACGTGATCAGTGCATGATAGCCACGTGATCAGTGCATGATCAGTCACCTGATGGGTGTATGATCATTCACGTGACCTGTACATGGTAGCTACATGATCATTGCATGATCAGCCACGTGAGTAGTGCATGATAGCCACGTGATCAGTGCATGATCAGTCACGTGATCAGTGCATGATCAGTCACGTGATCAGTGCATGATCAGCCACGTGATCAGTGCATGATCAGCCACGTGATCAGTGCATGATAGCCACGTGATCAGTGCATGATCAGTCACGTGATCAGTGCATGATCAGTCACGTGATCAGTGCATGATCAGCCACGTGATCAGTGCATGATAGCCACGTGATCAGTGCATGATCAGTCACGTGATCAGTGCATGATCAGTCACGTGACCAGTGCATGGTCAGCTACGTGATCAGTGCATGATCAGCCACGTGATCAGTGCATGATAGCCACGTGATCAGTGCATGATCAGTCACGTGATCAGTGCATGATCAGTCACGTGATCAGTGCATGATCAGTCACGTGATCAGTGCATGATCAGCCACGTGATCAGTGCATGATCAGTCACGTGATCAGTGCATGATCAGCCACGTGATCAGTGCATGATCAGTCACGTGATCAGTGCATGATATCACGTGATCAGTGCATGATCAGTCACGTGATCAGTGCATGATAGCCACGTGATCAGTGCATGATCAGTCACGTGATCAGTGCATGATCAGTCACGTGATCAGTGCATGATAGCTACGTGATCAGTGCATGATCAGCCACGTGATCAGTGCATGATAGCCACGTGATCAGTGCATGATAGTCACGTGATCAGTGCATGATCAGTCACGTGATCAGTGCATGATCAGCCACGTGATCAGTGCATGATCAGCCACGTGATCAGTGCATGATAGCCACGTGATCAGTGCATGATCAGTCACGTGATCAGTGCATGATCAGGCACGTGATCAGTGCATGATCAGCCACGTGATCAGTGCATGATAGCCACGTGATCAGTGCATGATCAGTCACGTGATGGTGCATGATCAGTCACTGACCAGTACATGGTAGCTACATGATCAGTGCATGATCAGCCACGTGATCAGTGCATGATAGCCACGTGATCAGTGCATGATCAGTCACGTGATCAGTGCATGATCAGTCATGTGATCAGTGCATGATCAGCCACGTGATCAGTGCATGATCAGCCAGTGATCAGTGCATGATAGCCACGTGATCAGTGCATGATCAGTCACGTGATCAGTGCATGATCAGTCACGTGATCAGTGCATGATCAGCCACGTGATCAGTGCATGATCAGCCACGTGATCAGTGCATGATCAGTCACGTGATCAGTGCATGATCAGTCACGTGATCAGTACATGGTAGCTACGTGATCAGTGCATGATCAGCCACGTGATCAGTGCATGATAGCCACGTGATCAGTGCATGATCAGTCACGTGATCAGTGCATGATCAGTCACGTGATCAGTGCATGATCAGTCACGTGATCAGTGCATGATCAGCCACGTGATCAGTGCATGATCAGTCACGTGATCAGTGCATGATAGCTACGTGATCAGTGCATGATCAGCCACGTGATCAGTGCATGATAGCCACGTGATCAGTGCATGATAGCCACGTGATCAGTGCATGATCAGTCACGTGATCGTGCATGATCAGCCACGTGATCAGTGCATGATAGCCACGTGATCAGTGCATGATAGCCACGTGATCAGTGCATGATCAGCCACGTGATCAGTGCATGATCAGTCACGTGATACATGTGATCAGCCACGTGATCAGTGCATGATCAGCCACGTGATCAGTGCATGATCAGCCACGTGATCAGTGCATGATCAGTCACGTGATCAGTACATGATCAGTCACGTGAACAGTGCATGATCATTTACGTGATCTGTGCATGATCAGTCACGTGACCAGTATATGGTAGCTACGTGATCATTCCATGACGAGCCACGTGAGCAGTGCATGATAGCCACGTGATGTGTGCATGATGAGTTACGTGAGCAGAGTATGATCAGCCACGTGATCAGTGCATGAGTGCCACGTGATCAGTGCATGATATGTCACGTGACAGGTGTGTGATCAGCCACGTGAACAGTGCATGTTCAGCCACGTGATCAGTGCATGATAGCCACGTGATCAGTGCATGATCAGTTACGTGAGCAGTGTATGATCAGCCACGTGATCAGTGCATGGTCAGACACGTGAACAGTGTATGATCAGCCACGTGATCAGTGCATGATATCCAAGTGATCAGTGCATGATCATCACGTGATCAGTGTATGATCAGCCACGTGAACAGTGCATGCTCAGTCACGTGATCAGGGCCTGCTGAGCTGCGTGATTACTGTCTGCTCATCTGCTTGACAATTGCCAGCTGAGCTGCACGATTCCTGCCTGTCATCTGCTTGACAATTGCCAGCTGTGCTGCGTAATTCCTGCCTGCTCAGCTGCTTGATTATTGCCAGCTGAGCAGCATGATTCCTCACAGCTGAGTTCCATGATTATTGCCTGCTGACTGTTTGATTCGTGCCTACTCAGCTCTTTGTTTATTGCCTCCAGAGGCACATGATCAGTGTATGATAGCAAACATGATCAGTGCATGATCAGTCACATGATCAGCGCCATTAAGTCACGTGATCACTACATGATAGTCATGTGATCAGTCCATGCTCAGTCACGGTATCAGTGCATGATCAGCCACGTGATCAGTGCATGATCAGTCACGTGATCAGTGCATGATCAGTCACGTGATCAGTGCATGATCAGCCACGTGATCAGTGCATGATCAATCACGTGATCAGTGCATGATCAGTCACGTGATCAGTGCATGGTAGCTACGTGATCAGTGCATGATCAGCCACGTGATCAGTGCATGATAGCCACGTGATCAGTGCATGATCAGTCACGTGATCAGTGCATGATCAGTCACGTGATCAGCATGATCAGTCACGTGATCAGTGCATGATCAATCACGTGATCAGTGCATGATCAGTCACGTGACCAGTACATGGTAGCCACGTGATCAGTGCATGATCAGCCACGTGATCAGTGCATGATAGCCACGTGATCAGTGCATGATCAGTCACATGATCAGTGCATGATCATCCACGTGATCAGTGCATGATCAGTCACGTGATCAGTGCATGATATAGACGTGATCAGTGCATGATCAGTCACGTGATCAGTGCATGATCAGCCACGTGATCAGTGCATGATAGCCAGTGATCAGTGCATGATAGCCAGTGATCAGTGCATGATCAGTCACGTGATCAGTGCATGATCAGCCACGTGATCAGTGCATGATAGCCACGTGATCAGTGCATGATCAGCCACGTGATCAGTGCATGATCAGTCACGTGATCAGTGCATGATCAGCCACGTGATCAGTGCATGATCAGCCACGTGAACAGTGCATGATCAGCCACGTGATCAGTGCATGATAGCCACGTGATCAGTGCATGATCAGTTACGTGAGCAGTGTATGATCAGCCACGTGATCAGTGCATGGTCAGACACGTGAACAGTGTATGATCAGCCACGTGATCAGTGCATGATATCCACGTGATCAGTGCATGATCATCACGTGATCAGTGTATGATCAGCCACGTGAACAGTGCATGCTCAGTCACGTGATCAGGGCCTGCTGAGCTGCGTGATTACTGTCTGCTCATCTGCTTGACAATTGCCAGCTGAGCTGCACGATTCCTGCCTGTCATCTGCTTGACAATTGCCAGCTGTGCTGCGTAATTCCTGCCTGCTCAGCTGCTTGATTATTGCCAGCTGAGCAGCATGATTCCTCACAGCTGAGTTCCATGATTATTGCCTGCTGACTGTTTGATTCGTGCCTACTCAGCTCTTTGTTTATTGCCTCCAGAGGCACATGATCAGTGTATGATAGCAAACATGATCAGTGCATGATCAGTCACATGATCAGCGCCATTAAGTCACGTGATCACTACATGATAGTCATGTGATCAGTCCATGCTCAGTCACGGTATCAGTGCATGATCAGCCACGTGATCAGTGCATGATCAGCCACGTGATCAGTGCATGATAGCCATGTGATCAGTGCATGATCAGTCACGTGATCAGTGCATGATCAGCCACGTGATCAGTGCATGATCAGTCACGTGATCAGTGCATGATCAGTCACGTGATCAGTGCATGATCAGTCACGTGATCAGTGCATGATCAGCCACGTGATCAGTGCATGATCAGTCACGTGATCAGTGCATGATCAGTCACGTGACCAGTACATGGTAGCTACGTGATCATTGCATGATCAGCCACGTGATCAGTGCATGATAGCCACGTGATCAGTGCATGATCAGTCACGTGATCAGTGCATGATCAGCCACGTGATCAGTGCATGATCAGTCACGTGATCAGTGCATGATCAGCCACGTGATCAGTGCATGATCAGTCACGTGATCAGTACATAGCCACGTGATCAGTGCATGATCAGCCACGTGATCAGTGCATGATAGCCACGTGATCAGTGCATGATCAGTCACATGATCAGTGCATGATCATCCACGTGATCAGTGCATGATCAGTCACGTGATCAGTGCATGATATAGACGTGATCAGTGCATGATCAGTCACGTGATCAGTGCATGATCAGCCACGTGATCAGTGCATGATAGCCAGTGATCAGTGCATGATAGCCAGTGATCAGTGCATGATCAGTCACGTGATCAGTGCATGATCAGCCACGTGATCAGTGCATGATAGCCACGTGATCAGTGCATGATCAGCCACGTGATCAGTGCATGATCAGTCACGTGATCAGTGCATGATCAGCCACGTGATCAGTGCATGATCAGCCACGTGATCAGTGCATGATCAGCCACGTGATCAGTGCATGATCAGCCACGTGATCAGTGCATGATCAGTCACGTGATCAGTGTATGATCAGCCACGTGATCAGTGCATGATAGCCACGTGATCAGTGCATGATCAGTCACGTGATCAGTGTATGATCAGCCACGTGAACAGTGCATGCTCAGTCACGTGATCTGGGCCTGCTGAGCTGCGTGATTACTGTCTGCTCATCTGCTTGACAATTGCCAGCTGAGCTGCACGATTCCTGCCTGTCATCTGCTTGACAATTGCCAGCTGTGCTGCGTAATTCCTGCCTGCTCAGCTGCTTGATTATTGCCAGCTGAGCAGCATGATTCCTCACAGCTGAGTTCCATGATTATTGCCTGCTGACTGTTTGATTCGTGCCTACTCAGCTCTTTGTTTATTGCCTCCAGAGGCACATGATCAGTGTATGATAGCAAACATGATCAGTGCATGATCAGTCACATGATCAGCGCCATTAAGTCACGTGATCACTACATGATAGTCATGTGATCAGTCCATGCTCAGTCACGGTATCAGTGCATGATCAGCCACGTGATCAGTGCATGATCAGCCACGTGATCAGTGCATGATAGCCACGTGATCAGTGCATGATCAGTCACGTGATCAGTGCATGATCAGGCACGTGATCAGTGCATGATCAGCCACGTGATCAGTGCATGATAGCCACGTGATCAGTGCATGATCAGTCACCTGATGGGTGTATGATCAGTCACGTGACCGTACATGGTAGCTACATGATCATTGCATGATCAGCCACGTGAGTAGTGCATGATAGCCACGTGATCAGTGCATGATCAGTCACGTGATCAGTGCATGATCAGTCACGTGATCAGTGCATGATAGTCACGTGATCAGTGCATGATCAGCCACGTGATCAGTGCATGATCAGTCACGTGATCAGTGCATGATAGCACGTGATCAGTGCATGATCAGCCACGTGATCAGTGCATGATAGCCACGTGATCAGTGCATGATAGTCACGTGATCAGTGCATGATCAGTCACGTGATCAGTGCATGATAGCTACGTGATCAGTGCATGATCAGCCACGTGATCAGTGCATGATAGCCACGTGATCAGTGCATGATCAGTCACATGATCAGTGCATGATCATCCACGTGATCAGTGCATGATCAGTCACGTGATCAGTGCATGATATAGACGTGATCAGTGCATGATCAGTCACGTGATCAGTGCATGATCAGCCACGTGATCAGTGCATGATAGCCAGTGATCAGTGCATGATAGCCAGTGATCAGTGCATGATCAGTCACGTGATCAGTGCATGATCAGCCACGTGATCAGTGCATGATAGCCACGTGATCAGTGCATGATCAGCCACGTGATCAGTGCATGATCAGCCACGTGATCAGTGCATGATCAGCCACGTGATCAGTGCATGATCAGCCACGTGATCAGTGCATGATCAGCCACGTGATCAGTGCATGATCAGCCACGTGATCAGTGCATGATCAGACACGTGATCAGTGTATGATCAGCCACGTGATCAGTGCATGATAGCCACGTGATCAGTGCATGATCAGTCACGTGATCAGTGTATGATCAGCCACGTGAACAGTGCATGCTCAGTCACGTGATCTGGGCCTGCTGAGCTGCGTGATTACTGTCTGCTCATCTGCTTGACAATTGCCAGCTGAGCTGCACGATTCCTGCCTGTCATCTGCTTGACAATTGCCAGCTGTGCTGCGTAATTCCTGCCTGCTCAGCTGCTTGATTATTGCCAGCTGAGCAGCATGATTCCTCACAGCTGAGTTCCATGATTATTGCCTGCTGACTGTTTGATTCGTGCCTACTCAGCTCTTTGTTTATTGCCTCCAGAGGCACATGATCAGTGTATGATAGCAAACATGATCAGCGCATGATCAGTCACATGATCAGCGCCATTAAGTCACGTGATCACTACATGATAGTCATGTGATCAGTCCATGCTCAGTCACGGTATCAGTGCATGATCAGCCACGTGATCAGTGCATGATCAGCCACGTGATCAGTGCATGATCAGCCACGTGATCAGTGCATGATCAGTCACGTGATCAGTGCATGATCAGGCACGTGATCAGTGCATGATCAGCCACGTGATCAGTGCATGATAGCCACGTGATCAGTGCATGATCAGTCACCTGATGGGTGTATGATCAGTCACGTGACCAGTACATGGTAGCTACATGATCATTGCATGATCAGCCACGTGAGTAGTGCATGATAGCCACGTGATCAGTGCATGATCAGTCACGTGATCAGTGCATGATCAGTCACGTGATCAGTGCATGATCAGTCACGTGATCAGTGCATGATCAGCCACGTGATCAGTGCATGATCAGTCACGTGATCAGTGCATGATAGCCACGTGATCAGTGCATGATCAGCCACGTGATCAGTGCATGATAGCCACGTGATCAGTGCATGATCAGTCACATGATCAGTGTATGATCATCCACGTGATCAGTGCATGATCAGTCACGTGATCAGTGCATGATATAGACGTGATCAGTGCATGATCAGTCACGTGATCAGTGCATGATCAGCCACGTGATCAGTGCATGATAGCCACGTGATCAGTGCATGATAGCCAGTGATCAGTGCATGATCAGTCACGTGATCAGTGCATGATCAGCCACGTGATCAGTGCATGATAGCCACGTGATCAGTGCATGATCAGCCACGTGATCAGTGCATGATCAGTTACGTGATCAGTGCATGATCAGCCACGTGATCAGTGCATGATCAGCCACGTGATCAGTGCATGATCAGCCACGTGATCAGTGCATGATCAGCCACGTGATCAGTGCATGATCAGCCACGTGATCAGTGCATGATCAGCCACGTGATCAGTGCATGATCAGTCACGTGATCAGTGTATGATCAGCCACGTGATCAGTGCATGATAGCCACGTGATCAGTGCATGATCAGTCACGTGATCAGTGTATGATCAGCCACGTGAACAGTGCATGCTCAGTCACGTGATCTGGGCCTGCTGAGCTGCGTGATTACTGTCTGCTCATCTGCTTGACAATTGCCAGCTGAGCTGCACGATTCCTGCCTGTCATCTGCTTGACAATTGCCAGCTGTGCTGCGTAATTCCTGCCTGCTCAGCTGCTTGATTATTGCCAGCTGAGCAGCATGATTCCTCACAGCTGAGTTCCATGATTATTGCCTGCTGACTGTTTGATTCGTGCCTACTCAGCTCTTTGTTTATTGCCTCCAGAGGCACATGATCAGTGTATGATAGCAAACATGATCAGTGCATGATCAGTCACATGATCAGCGCCATTAAGTCACGTGATCACTACATGATAGTCATGTGATCAGTCCATGCTCAGTCACGGTATCAGTGCATGATCAGCCACGTGATCAGTGCATGATCAGCCACGTGATCAGTGCATGATAGCCACGTGATCAGTGCATGATCAGTCACGTGATCAGTGCATGATCAGGCACGTGATCAGTGCATGATCAGCCACGTGATCAGTGCATGATAGCCACGTGATCAGTGCATGATCAGTCACCTGATGGGTGTATGATCAGTCACGTGACCTGTACATGGTAGCTACATGATCATTGCATGATCAGCCACGTGAGTAGTGCATGATAGCCACGTGATCAGTGCATGATCAGTCACGTGATCAGTGCATGATCAGTCACGTGATCAGTGCATGATAGTCACGTGATCAGTGCATGATCAGCCACGTGATCAGTGCATGATCAGTCACGTGATCAGTGCATGATAGCCACGTGATCAGTGCATGATCAGCCACGTGATCAGTGCATGATAGCCACGTGATCAGTGCATGATCAGTCACGTGATCAGTGCATGATCAGTCACGTGATCAGTACATGGTAGCCACGTGATCAGTGCATGATCAGCCACGTGATCAGTGCATGATAGCCACGTGATCAGTGCATGATCAGTCACATGATCAGTGCATGATCATCCACGTGATCAGTGCATGATCAGTCACGTGATCAGTGCATGATATAGACGTGATCAGTGCATGATCAGTCACGTGATCAGTGCATGATCAGCCACGTGATCAGTGCATGATAGCCAGTGATCAGTGCATGATAGCCAGTGATCAGTGCATGATCAGTCACGTGATCAGTGCATGATCAGCCACGTGATCAGTGCATGATAGCCACGTGATCAGTGCATGATCAGCCACGTGATCAGTGCATGATCAGTCACGTGATCAGTGCATGATCAGCCACGTGATCAGTGCATGATCAGCCACGTGATCAGTGCATGATCAGCCACGTGATCAGTGCATGATCAGCCACGTGATCAGTGCATGATCAGTCACGTGATCAGTGTATGATCAGCCACGTGATCAGTGCATGATAGCCACGTGATCAGTGCATGATCAGTCACGTGATCAGTGTATGATCAGCCACGTGAACAGTGCATGCTCAGTCACGTGATCTGGGCCTGCTGAGCTGCGTGATTACTGTCTGCTCATCTGCTTGACAATTGCCAGCTGAGCTGCACGATTCCTGCCTGTCATCTGCTTGACAATTGCCAGCTGTGCTGCGTAATTCCTGCCTGCTCAGCTGCTTGATTATTGCCAGCTGAGCAGCATGATTCCTCACAGCTGAGTTCCATGATTATTGCCTGCTGACTGTTTGATTCGTGCCTACTCAGCTCTTTGTTTATTGCCTCCAGAGGCACATGATCAGTGTATGATAGCAAACATGATCAGTGCATGATCAGTCACATGATCAGCGCCATTAAGTCACGTGATCACTACATGATAGTCATGTGATCAGTCCATGCTCAGTCACGGTATCAGTGCATGATCAGCCACGTGATCAGTGCATGATCAGCCACGTGATCAGTGCATGATCAGCCACGTGATCAGTGCATGATCAGTCACGTGATCAGTGCATGACCAGGCACGTGATCAGTGCATGATCAGCCACGTGATCAGTGCATGATAGCCACGTGATCAGTGCATGATCAGTCACCTGATGGGTGTATGATCAGTCACGTGACCAGTACATGGTAGCTACATGATCATTGCATGATCAGCCACGTGAGTAGTGCATGATAGCCACGTGATCAGTGCATGATCAGTCACGTGATCAGTGCATGATCAGTCACGTGATCAGTGCATGATAGTCACGTGATCAGTGCATGATCAGCCACGTGATCAGTGCATGATCAGTCACGTGATCAGTACATGGTAGCCACGTGATCAGTGCATGATCAGCCACGTGATCAGTGCATGATAGCCACGTGATCAGTGCATGATCAGTCACATGATCAGTGTATGATCATCCACGTGATCAGTGCATGATCAGTCACGTGATCAGTGCATGATATAGACGTGATCAGTGCATGATCAGTCACGTGATCAGTGCATGATCAGCCACGTGATCAGTGCATGATAGCCAGTGATGAGTGCATGATAGCCAGATGATCAGTGCATGATCAGTCACGTGATCAGTGCATGATCAGCCACGTGATCAGTGCATGATAGCCACGTGATCAGTGCATGATCAGCCACGTGATCAGTGCATGATCAGTCACGTGATCAGTGCATGATCAGCCACGTGATCAGTGCATGATCAGCCACGTGATCAGTGCATGATCAGCCACGTGATCAGTGCATGATAGCCACGTGATCAGTGCATGATCAGTCACGTGATCAGTGTATGATCAGCCACGTGATCAGTGCATGATAGCCACGTGATCAGTGCATGATCAGTCACGTGATCAGTGTATGATCAGCCACGTGAACAGTGCATGCTCAGTCACGTGATCTGGGCCTGCTGAGCTGCGTGATTACTGTCTGCTCATCTGCTTGACAATTGCCAGCTGAGCTGCACGATTCCTGCCTGTCATCTGCTTGACAATTGCCAGCTGTGCTGCGTAATTCCTGCCTGCTCAGCTGCTTGATTATTGCCAGCTGAGCAGCATGATTCCTCACAGCTGAGTTCCATGATTATTGCCTGCTGACTGTTTGATTCGTGCCTACTCAGCTCTTTGTTTATTGCCTCCAGAGGCACATGATCAGTGTATGATAGCAAACATGATCAGCGCATGATCAGTCACATGATCAGCGCCATTAAGTCACGTGATCACTACATGATAGTCATGTGATCAGTCCATGCTCAGTCACGGTATCAGTGCATGATCAGCCACGTGATCAGTGCATGATCAGCCACGTGATCAGTGCATGATCAGCCACGTGATCAGTGCATGATCAGTCACGTGATCAGTGCATGACCAGGCACGTGATCAGTGCATGATCAGCCACGTGATCAGTGCATGATAGCCACGTGATCAGTGCATGATCAGTCACCTGATGGGTGTATGATCAGTCACGTGACCAGTACATGGTAGCTACATGATCATTGCATGATCAGCCACGTGAGTAGTGCATGATAGCCACGTGATCAGTGCATGATCAGTCACGTGATCAGTGCATGATCAGTCACGTGATCAGTGCATGATCAGTCACGTGATCAGTGCATGATCAGCCACGTGATCAGTGCATGATCAGTCACGTGATCAGTGCATGATCAGCCACGTGATCAGTGCATGATCAGTCACGTGATCAGTGCATGATATAGACGTGATCAGTGCATGATCAGTCACGTGATCAGTGCATGATAGCCACGTGATCAGTGCATGATCAGTCACGTGATCAGTGCATGATCAGTCACGTGACCAGTACATGGTAGCTACGTGATCAGTGCATGATCAGCCACGTGATCAGTGCATGATAGCCACGTGATCAGTGCATGATCAGTCACGTGATCAGTGCATGATCAGTCACGTGATCAGTGCATGATCAGCCACGTGATCAGTGCATGATCAGCCACGTGATCAGTGCATGATAGCCACGTGATCAGTGCATGATCAGTCACGTGATCAGTGCATGATCAGTCACGTGATCAGTGCATGATCAGCCACGTGATCAGTGCATGATAGCCACGTGATCAGTGCATGATCAGTCACGTGATCAGTGCATGATCAGTCACGTGACCAGTGCATGATAGCTACGTGATCAGTGCATGATCAGCCACGTGATCAGTGCATGATAGCCACGTGATCAGTGCATGATCAGTCACGTGATCAGTGCATGATCAGTCACGTGATCAGTGCATGATCAGCCACGTGATCAGTGCATGATCAGCCACGTGATCAGTGCATGATAGCCACGTGATCAGTGCATGATCAGCCACGTGATCAGTGCATGATAGCCACGTGATCAGTGCATGATCAGTCACGTGATCAGTGCATGATCAGTCACGTGACAGTGCATGGTAGCTACGTGATCAGTGCATGATCAGCCACGTGATCAGTGCATGATAGCCACGTGATCAGTGCATGATCAGTCACGTGATCAGTGCATGATCAGCCACGTGATCAGTGCATGATCAGTCACGTGATCAGTGCATGATCAATTACGTGATCAGTGCATGATCAGTCACGTGACCAGTGCATGGTAGCTACGTGATCATTGCATGATCAGCCACGTGATCAGTGCATGATAGCCACGTGATCAGTGCATGATCAGTCACATGATCAGTGCATGATCATCCACGTGATCAGTGCATGATCAGTCACGTGATCAGTGCATGATATACGTGATCAGTGCATGATCAGTCACGTGATCAGTGCATGATCAGCCACGTGATCAGTGCATGATAGCCAGTGATCAGTGCATGATAGCCAGTGATCAGTGCATGATCAGTCACGTGATCAGTGCATGATCAGCCACGTGATCAGTGCATGATAGCCACGTGATCAGTGCATGATCAGCCACGTGATCAGTGCATGATCAGTCACGTGATCAGTGCATGATCAGCCACGTGATCAGTGCATGATCAGCCACGTGATCAGTGCATGATCAGCCACGTGATCAGTGCATGATCAGCCACGTGATCAGTGCATGATCAGCCACGTGATCAGTGCATGATCAGCCACGTGATCAGTGCATGATCAGTCACGTGATCAGTGTATGATCAGCCACGTGATCAGTGCATGATAGCCACGTGATCAGTGCATGATCAGTCACGTGATCAGTGTATGATCAGCCACGTGAACAGTGCATGCTCAGTCACGTGATCAGGGCCTGCTGAGCTGCGTGATTACTGTCTGCTCATCTGCTTGACAATTGCCAGCTGAGCTGCACGATTCCTGCCTGTCATCTGCTTGACAATTGCCAGCTGTGCTGCGTAATTCCTGCCTGCTCAGCTGCTTGATTATTGCCAGCTGAGCAGCATGATTCCTCACAGCTGAGTTCCATGATTATTGCCTGCTGACTGTTTGATTCGTGCCTACTCAGCTCTTTGTTTATTGCCTCCAGAGGCACATGATCAGTGTATGATAGCAAACATGATCAGCATGATCAGTCACATGATCAGCGCCATTAAGTCACGTGATCACTACATGATAGTCATGTGATCAGTCCATGCTCAGTCACGGTATCAGTGCATGATCAGCCACGTGATCAGTGCATGATCAGCCACGTGATCAGTGCATGATCAGCCACGTGATCAGTGCATGATCAGTCACGTGATCAGTGCATGACCAGGCACGTGATCAGTGCATGATCAGCCACGTGATCAGTGCATGATAGCCACGTGATCAGTGCATGATCAGTCACCTGATGGGTGTATGATCAGTCACGTGACCAGTACATGGTAGCTACATGATCATTGCATGATCAGCCACGTGAGTAGTGCATGATAGCCACGTGATCAGTGCATGATCAGTCACGTGATCAGTGCATGATCAGTCACGTGATCAGTGCATGATAGTCACGTGATCAGTGCATGATCAGCCACGTGATCAGTGCATGATCAGTCACGTGATCAGTGCATGATCAGCACGTGATCAGTGCATGATCAGCCACGTGATCAGTGCATGATAGCCACGTGATCAGTGCATGATCAGTCACGTGATCAGTGCATGATCAGTCACGTGATCAGTACATGGTAGCTACGTGATCAGTGCATGATCAGCCACGTGATCAGTGCATGATAGCCACGTGATCAGTGCATGATCAGTCACATGATCAGTGCATGATCATCCACGTGATCAGTGCATGATCAGTCACGTGATCAGTGCATGATATAGACGTGATCAGTGCATGATCAGTCACGTGATCAGTGCATGATCAGCCACGTGATCAGTGCATGATAGCCAGTGATCAGTGCATGATAGCCACGTGATCAGTGCATGATCAGTCACGTGATCAGTGCATGATCAGCCACGTGATCAGTGCATGATAGCCACGTGATCAGTGCATGATCAGCCACGTGATCAGTGCATGATCAGTCACGTGATCAGTGCATGATCAGCCACGTGATCAGTGCATGATCAGCCACGTGATCAGTGCATGATCAGCCACGTGATCAGTGCATGATCAGCCACGTGATCAGTGCATGATCAGACACGTGAACAGTGTATGATCAGCCACGTGATCAGTGCATGATAGCCACGTGATCAGTGCATGATCAGTCACGTGATCAGTGTATGATCAGCCACGTGAACAGTGCATGCTCAGTCACGTGATCTGGGCCTGCTGAGCTGCGTGATTACTGTCTGCTCATCTGCTTGACAATTGCCAGCTGAGCTGCACGATTCCTGCCTGTCATCTGCTTGACAATTGCCAGCTGTGCTGCGTAATTCCTGCCTGCTCAGCTGCTTGATTATTGCCAGCTGAGCAGCATGATTCCTCACACCTGAGTTCCATGATTATTGCCTGCTGACTGTTTGATTCGTGCCTACTCAGCTCTTTGTTTATTGCCTCCAGAGGCACATGATCAGTGTATGATAGCAAACATGATCAGCGCATGATCAGTCACATGATCAGCGCCATTAAGTCACGTGATCACTACATGATAGTCATGTGATCAGTCCATGCTCAGTCACGGTATCAGTGCATGATCAGCCACGTGATCAGTGCATGATCAGCCACGTGATCAGTGCATGATCAGCCACGTGATCAGTGCATGATCAGTCACGTGATCAGTGCATGACCAGGCACGTGATCAGTGCATGATCAGCCACGTGATCAGTGCATGATAGCCACGTGATCAGTGCATGATCAGTCACCTGATGGGTGTATGATCAGTCACGTGACCAGTACATGGTAGCTACATGATCATTGCATGATCAGCCACGTGAGTAGTGCATGATAGCCACGTGATCAGTGCATGATCAGTCACGTGATCAGTGCATGATCAGTCACGTGATCAGTGCATGATCAGTCACGTGATCAGTGCATGATCAATTACGTGATCAGTGCATGATCAGTCACGTGATCAGTGCATGATAGCTACGTGATCAGTGCATGATCAGCCACGTGATCAGTGCATGATAGCCACGTGATCAGTGCATGATCAGTCACATGATCAGTGCATGATCATCCACGTGATCAGTGCATGATCAGTCACGTGATCAGTGCATGATATAGACGTGATCAGTGCATGATCAGTCACGTGATCAGTGCATGATCAGCCACGTGATCAGTGCATGATAGCCAGTGATCAGTGCATGATAGCCAGTGATCAGTGCATGATCAGTCACGTGATCAGTGCATGATCAGCCACGTGATCAGTGCATGATAGCCACGTGATCAGTGCATGATCAGCCACGTGATCAGTGCATGATCAGTCACGTGATCAGTGCATGATCAGCCACGTGATCAGTGCATGATCAGCCACGTGATCAGTGCATGATCAGCCACGTGATCAGTGCATGATAGCCACGTGATCAGTGCATGATCAGTCACGTGATCAGTGTATGATCAGCCACGTGATCAGTGCATGATAGCCACGTGATCAGTGCATGATCAGTCACGTGATCAGTGTATGATCAGCCACGTGAACAGTGCATGCTCAGTCACGTGATCTGGGCCTGCTGAGCTGCGTGATTACTGTCTGCTCATCTGCTTGACAATTGCCAGCTGAGCTGCACGATTCCTGCCTGTCATCTGCTTGACAATTGCCAGCTGTGCTGCGTAATTCCTGCCTGCTCAGCTGCTTGATTATTGCCAGCTGAGCAGCATGATTCCTCACAGCTGAGTTCCATGATTATTGCCTGCTGACTGTTTGATTCGTGCCTACTCAGCTCTTTGTTTATTGCCTCCAGAGGCACATGATCAGTGTATGATAGCAAACATGATCAGTGCATGATCAGTCACATGATCAGCGCCATTAAGTCACGTGATCACTACATGATAGTCATGTGATCAGTCCATGCTCAGTCACGGTATCAGTGCATGATCAGCCACGTGATCAGTGCATGATCAGCCACGTGATCAGTGCATGATCAGCCACGTGATCAGTGCATGATCAGTCACGTGATCAGTGCATGATCAGGCACGTGATCAGTGCATGATCAGCCACGTGATCAGTGCATGATAGCCACGTGATCAGTGCATGATCAGTCACCTGATGGGTGTATGATCAGTCACGTGACCAGTACATGGTAGCTACATGATCATTGCATGATCAGCCACGTGAGTAGTGCATGATAGCCACGTGATCAGTGCATGATCAGTCACGTGATCAGTGCATGATCAGTCACGTGATCAGTGCATGATCAGTCACGTGATCAGTGCATGATCAGCCACGTGATCAGTGCATGATCAGTCACGTGATCAGTGCATGATCAGCCACGTGATCAGTGCATGATCAGTCACGTGATCAGTGCATGATATAGACGTGATCAGTGCATGATCAGTCACGTGATCAGTGCATGATAGCCACGTGATCAGTGCATGATCAGTCACGTGATCAGTGCATGATCAGTCACGTGACCAGTACATGGTAGCTACGTGATCAGTGCATGATCAGCCACGTGATCAGTGCATGATAGCCACGTGATCAGTGCATGATCAGTCACGTGATCAGTGCATGATCAGTCACGTGATCAGTGCATGATCAGCCACGTGATCAGTGCATGATCAGCCACGTGATCAGTGCATGATAGCCACGTGATCAGTGCATGATCAGTCACGTGATCAGTGCATGATCAGGCACGTGATCAGTGCATGATCAGCCACGTGATCAGTGCATGATAGCCACGTGATCAGTGCATGATCAGTCACGTGATCAGTGTATGATCAGTCACGTGACAGTACATGGTAGCTACATGATCATTGCATGATCAGCCACGTGATAGTGCATGATAGCCACGTGATCAGTGCATGATCAGTCACGTGATCAGTGCATGATCAGTCATGTGATCAGTGCATGATCAGGCACGTGATCAGTGCATGATCAGCCACGTGATCAGTGCATGATAGCCACGTGATCAGTGCATGATCAGTCACGTGATCAGTGCATGATCAGTCACGTGATCAGTGCATGATCAGCCACGTGATCAGTGCATGATCAGCCACGTGATCAGTGCATGATCAATCACGTGATCAGTGCATGATCAGTCACGTGATCAGTGCATGATAGCCACGTGATCAGTGCATGATCAGCCACGTGATCAGTGCATGATAGCCACGTGATCAGTGCATGATCAGTCACGTGATCAGTGCATGATCAGCCACGTGATCAGTGCATGATCAGTCACGTGATCAGTGCATGATCAATCACGTGATCAGTGCATGATCAGTCACGTGATCAGTGCATGGTAGCTACGTGATCATTGCATGATCAGCCACGTGATCAGTGCATGATAGCCACGTGATCAGTGCATGATAGCCACGTGATCAGTGCATGATCAGTCATGTGATACGTGTGTGATCAGCCACGTGATCAGTGCATGATATCCACGTGATCAGTGCATGATAGCCACGTGATCAGTGCATGAGAGCCACGTGATCAGTGCATGATCAGTCACGTGATACATGTGTGATCAGCCACGTGATCAGTGCATGATGAGCCACGTGATCAGTGCAGGATCAATTACGTGATCAGTGCATGATCAGTCACGTGACCAGTACATGGTTGCTACGTGATCGTTGCATGATCAGCCACGTGAGCAGAGCATGATAGCCACGTGATCAGTGCATGATCAGTCACGTGATCAGTACATGATCAGTCACGTGAACAGTGCATGATCATTTACGTGATCTGTGCATGATCAGTCACGTGACCAGTATATGGTAGCTACGTGATCATTCCATGACGAGCCACGTGAGCAGTGCATGATAGCCACGTGATGTGTGCATGATGAGTTACGTGAGCAGAGTATGATCAGCCACGTGATCAGTGCATGAGTGCCACGTGATCAGTGCATGATATGTCACGTGACAGGTGTGTGATCAGCCACGTGAACAGTGCATGTTCAGCCACGTGATCAGTGCATGATAGCCACGTGATCAGTGCATGATCAGTTACGTGAGCAGTGTATGATCAGCCACGTGATCAGTGCATGGTCAGACACGTGAACAGTGTATGATCAGCCACGTGATCAGTGCATGATATCCAAGTGATCAGTGCATGATCATCACGTGATCAGTGTATGATCAGCCACGTGAACAGTGCATGCTCAGTCACGTGATCAGGGCCTGCTGAGCTGCGTGATTACTGTCTGCTCATCTGCTTGACAATTGCCAGCTGAGCTGCACGATTCCTGCCTGTCATCTGCTTGACAATTGCCAGCTGTGCTGCGTAATTCCTGCCTGCTCAGCTGCTTGATTATTGCCAGCTGAGCAGCATGATTCCTCACAGCTGAGTTCCATGATTATTGCCTGCTGACTGTTTGATTCGTGCCTACTCAGCTCTTTGTTTATTGCCTCCAGAGGCACATGATCAGTGTATGATAGCAAACATGATCAGTGCATGATCAGTCACATGATCAGCGCCATTAAGTCACGTGATCACTACATGATAGTCATGTGATCAGTCCATGCTCAGTCACGGTATCAGTGCATGATCAGCCACGTGATCAGTGCATGATCAGCCACGTGATCAGTGCATGATAGCCATGTGATCAGTGCATGATCAGTCACGTGATCAGTGCATGATCAGGCACGTGATCAGTGCATGATCAGTCACGTGATCAGTGCATGATCAGTCACGTGATCAGTGCATGATCAGTCACGTGATCAGTGCATGATCAGCCACGTGATCAGTGCATGATCAGCCACGTGATCAGTGCATGATCAGTCACGTGATCAGTGCATGATCAGTCACGTGACCAGTACATGGTAGCTACGTGATCAGTGCATGATCAGCCACGTGAGCAGTGCATGATAGCCACGTGATCAGTGCATGATCAGTCACGTGATCAGTGCATGATCACACGTGATCAGTGCATGATCAGTCACGTGATCAGTGCATGATCAATTACGTGATCAGTGCATGATCAGTCACGTGATCAGTACATGGTAGCTACGTGATCAGTGCATGATCAGCCACGTGATCAGTGCATGATAGCCACGTGATCAGTGCATGATCAGCACATGATCAGTGCATCATCCGTGATCAGTGCATGATCAGTCACGTGATCAGTGCATGATATAGACGTGATCAGTGCATGATCAGTCACGTGATCAGTGCATGATCAGCCACGTGATCAGTGCATGATAGCCAGTGATGTGCATGATAGCCAGTGATCAGTGCATGATCAGTCACGTGATCAGTGCATGATCAGCCACGTGATCAGTGCATGATCAGCCACGTGATCAGTGCATGATCAGCCACGTGATCAGTGCATGATCAGTTACGTGAGCAGTGTATGATCAGCCACGTGATCAGTGCATGGTCAGACACGTGAACAGTGTATGATCAGCCACGTGATCAGTGCATGATAGCCACGTGATCAGTGCATGATCAGTCACGTGATCAGTGTATGATCAGCCACGTGAACAGTGCATGCTCAGTCACGTGATCTGGGCCTGCTGAGCTGCGTGATTACTGTCTGCTCATCTGCTTGACAATTGCCAGCTGAGCTGCACGATTCCTGCCTGTCATCTGCTTGACAATTGCCAGCTGTGCTGCGTAATTCCTGCCTGCTCAGCTGCTTGATTATTGCCAGCTGAGCAGCATGATTCCTCACACCTGAGTTCCATGATTATTGCCTGCTGACTGTTTGATTCGTGCCTACTCAGCTCTTTGTTTATTGCCTCCAGAGGCACATGATCAGTGTATGATAGCAAACATGATCAGTGCATGATCAGTCACATGATCAGCGCCATTAAGTCACGTGATCACTACATGATAGTCATGTGATCAGTCCATGCTCAGTCACGGTATCAGTGCATGATCAGCCACGTGATCAGTGCATGATCTGTCACATGATTAGTGTATGATCATCCACGTGATCAGTGCATGGGCAGTCATGTGATCAGTGCATGATATAGACGTGATCAGTGCATGATCAGTCACGTGATCAGTGCATGATAGCCACGTGATCAGTGCATGATCAGTCACCTGATGGGTGTATGATCAGTCACGTGACCTGTACATGGTAGCTACATGATCATTGCATGATCAGCCACGTGAGTAGTGCATGATAGCCACGTGATCAGTGCATGATCAGTCACGTGATCAGTGCATGATCAGTCACGTGATCAGTGCATGATCAGTCACGTGATCAGTGCATGATCAGCCACGTGATCAGTGCATGATCAGTCACGTGATCAGTGCATGATAGCACGTGATCAGTGCATGATCAGCCACGTGATCAGTGCATGATAGCCACGTGATCAGTGCATGATCAGCACATGATCAGTGCATGATCATCCACGTGATCAGTGCATGATCAGTCACGTGATCAGTGCATGATATAGACGTGATCAGTGCATGATCAGTCACGTGATCAGTGCATGATCAGCCACGTGATCAGTGCATGATAGCCAGTGATCAGTGCATGATAGCCAGTGATCAGTGCATGATCAGTCACGTGATCAGTGCATGATCAGCCACGTGATCAGTGCATGATAGCCACGTGATCAGTGCATGATCAGCCACGTGATCAGTGCATGATCAGTCACGTGATCAGTGCATGATCAGCCACGTGATCAGTGCATGATCAGCCACGTGATCAGTGCATGATCAGCCACGTGATCAGTGCATGATCAGCCACGTGATCAGTGCATGATCAGCACGTGATCAGTGTATGATCAGCCACGTGATCAGTGCATGATAGCCACGTGATCAGTGCATGATCAGTCACGTGATCAGTGTATGATCAGCCACGTGAACAGTGCATGCTCAGTCACGTGATCAGGGCCTGCTGAGCTGCGTGATTACTGTCTGCTCATCTGCTTGACAATTGCCAGCTGAGCTGCACGATTCCTGCCTGTCATCTGCTTGACAATTGCCAGCTGTGCTGCGTAATTCCTGCCTGCTCAGCTGCTTGATTATTGCCAGCTGAGCAGCATGATTCCTCACACCTGAGTTCCATGATTATTGCCTGCTGACTGTTTGATTCGTGCCTACTCAGCTCTTTGTTTATTGCCTCCAGAGGCACATGATCAGTGTATGATAGCAAACATGATCAGTGCATGATCAGTCACATGATCAGCGCCATTAAGTCACGTGATCACTACATGATAGTCATGTGATCAGTCCATGCTCAGTCACGGTATCAGTGCATGATCAGCCACGTGATCAGTGCATGATCAGCCACGTGATCAGTGCATGATCAGTCACGTGATCAGTGCATGATCAGTCACGTGATCAGTGCATGATCAGTCACGTGATCAGTGCATGATAGCTACGTGATCAGTGCATGATCAGCCACGTGATCAGTGCATGATAGCCACGTGATCAGTGCATGATCAGTCACGTGATCAGTGCATGATCATCCACGTGATCAGTGCATGATCAGTCACGTGATCAGTGCATGATATCACGTGATCAGTGCATGATCAGTCACGTGATCAGTGCATGATCAGCCACGTGATCAGTGCATGATAGCCAGTGATCAGTGCATGATAGCCAGTGATCAGTGCATGATCAGTCACGTGATCAGTGCATGATCAGCCACGTGATCAGTGCATGATCAGCCACGTGATCAGTGCATGATCAGCCACGTGATCAGTGCATGATCAGTTACGTGATCAGTGTATGATCAGCCACGTGATCAGTGCATGGTCAGACACGTGATCAGTGTATGATCAGCCACGTGATCAGTGCATGATAGCCACGTGATCAGTGCATGATCAGTCACGTGATCAGTGTATGATCAGCCACGTGAACAGTGCATGCTCAGTCACGTGATCAGGGCCTGCTGAGCTGCGTGATTACTGTCTGCTCATCTGCTTGACAATTGCCAGCTGAGCTGCACGATTCCTGCCTGTCATCTGCTTGACAATTGCCAGCTGTGCTGCGTAATTCCTGCCTGCTCAGCTGCTTGATTATTGCCAGCTGAGCAGCATGATTCCTCACACCTGAGTTCCATGATTATTGCCTGCTGACTGTTTGATTCGTGCCTACTCAGCTCTTTGTTTATTGCCTCCAGAGGCACATGATCAGTGTATGATAGCAAACATGATCAGCGCATGATCAGTCACATGATCAGCGCCATTAAGTCACTGATAGTCATGTGATCAGTCCATGCTCAGTCACGGTATCAGTGCATGATCAGCCACGTGATCAGTGCATGATCTGTCACATGATCAGTGTATGATCATCCACGTGATCAGTGCATGGGCAGTCATGTGATCAGTGCATGATATAGACGTGATCAGTGCATGATCAGTCACGTGATCAGTGCATGATAGCCACGTGATCAGTGCATGATCAGCCACGTGATCAGTGCATGATAGCACGTGATCAGTGCATGATCAGT
This sequence comes from Bos javanicus, assembly GCF_032452875.1. Classification (NCBI taxonomy): domain Eukaryota; kingdom Metazoa; phylum Chordata; class Mammalia; order Artiodactyla; family Bovidae; genus Bos; species Bos javanicus. The sequence continues at coordinate 685,012 of NW_026893619.1, forward strand.
CACGTGATCAGTGCATGATCAGCCACGTGATCAGTGCATGATCAGCCACGTGATCAGTGCATGATAGCCACGTGATCAGTGCATGATCAGTCACGTGATCAGTGCATGATCAGTCACGTGACCAGTGCATGATAGCCACGTGATCAGTGCATGATCAGCCACGTGATCAGTGCATGATAGCCACGTGATCAGTGCATGATCAGTCACGTGATCAGTGCATGATCAGTCACGTGATCAGTGCATGATCAGTCACGTGATCAGTGCATGATCAATTACGTGATCAGTGCATGATCAGTCACGTGATCAGTACATGGTAGCTACGTGATCAGTGCATGATCAGCCACGTGATCAGTGCATGATAGCCACGTGATCAGTGCATGATCAGTCACATGATCAGTGCATGATCATCCACGTGATCAGTGCATGATCAGTCACGTGATCAGTGCATGATATAGACGTGATCAGTGCATGATCAGTCACGTGATCAGTGCATGATCAGCCACGTGATCAGTGCATGATAGCCAGTGATCAGTGCATGATAGCCAGTGATCAGTGCATGATCAGTCACGTGATCAGTGCATGATCAGCCACGTGATCAGTGCATGATAGCCACGTGATCAGTGCATGATCAGCCACGTGATCAGTGCATGATCAGCCACGTGATCAGTGCATGATCAGCCACGTGATCAGTGCATGATCAGCCACGTGATCAGTGCATGATCAGCCACGTGATCAGTGCATGATCAGCCACGTGATCAGTGCATGATCAGTCACGTGATCAGTGTATGATCAGCCACGTGATCAGTGCATGATAGCCACGTGATCAGTGCATGATCAGTCACGTGATCAGTGTATGATCAGCCACGTGAACAGTGCATGCTCAGTCACGTGATCTGGGCCTGCTGAGCTGCGTGATTACTGTCTGCTCATCTGCTTGACAATTGCCAGCTGAGCTGCACGATTCCTGCCTGTCATCTGCTTGACAATTGCCAGCTGTGCTGCGTAATTCCTGCCTGCTCAGCTGCTTGATTATTGCCAGCTGAGCAGCATGATTCCTCACAGCTGAGTTCCATGATTATTGCCTGCTGACTGTTTGATTCGTGCCTACTCAGCTCTTTGTTTATTGCCTCCAGAGGCACATGATCAGTGTATGATAGCAAACATGATCAGCGCATGATCAGTCACATGATCAGCGCCATTAAGTCACGTGATCACTACATGATAGTCATGTGATCAGTCCATGCTCAGTCACGGTATCAGTGCATGATCAGCCACGTGATCAGTGCATGATCAGCCACGTGATCAGTGCATGATCAGCCACGTGATCAGTGCATGATCAGTCACGTGATCAGTGCATGACCAGGCACGTGATCAGTGCATGATCAGCCACGTGATCAGTGCATGATAGCCACGTGATCAGTGCATGATCAGTCACCTGATGGGTGTATGATCAGTCACGTGACCAGTACATGGTAGCTACATGATCATTGCATGATCAGCCACGTGAGTAGTGCATGATAGCCACGTGATCAGTGCATGATCAGTCACGTGATCAGTGCATGATCAGTCACGTGATCAGTGCATGATCAGTCACGTGATCAGTGCATGATCAGCCACGTGATCAGTGCATGATCAGTCACGTGATCAGTGCATGATCAGCACGTGATCAGTGCATGATCAGCCACGTGATCAGTGCATGATAGCCACGTGATCAGTGCATGATCAGCCACGTGATCAGTGCATGATCAGTCACGTGATCAGTGCATGATAGCTACGTGATCAGTGCATGATCAGCCACGTGATCAGTGCATGATAGCCACGTGATCAGTGCATGATCAGTCACATGATCAGTGCATGATCATCCACGTGATCAGTGCATGATCAGTCACGTGATCAGTGCATGATATAGACGTGATCAGTGCATGATCAGTCACGTGATCAGTGCATGATCAGCCACGTGATCAGTGCATGATAGCCAGTGATCAGTGCATGATAGCCAGTGATCAGTGCATGATCAGTCACGTGATCAGTGCATGATCAGCCACGTGATCAGTGCATGATAGCCACGTGATCAGTGCATGATCAGCCACGTGATCAGTGCATGATCAGTCACGTGATCAGTGCATGATCAGCCACGTGATCAGTGCATGATCAGCCACGTGATCAGTGCATGATCAGCCACGTGATCAGTGCATGATCAGCCACGTGATCAGTGCATGATCAGTCACGTGATCAGTGTATGATCAGCCACGTGATCAGTGCATGATAGCCACGTGATCAGTGCATGATCAGTCACGTGATCAGTGTATGATCAGCCACGTGAACAGTGCATGCTCAGTCACGTGATCTGGGCCTGCTGAGCTGCGTGATTACTGTCTGCTCATCTGCTTGACAATTGCCAGCTGAGCTGCACGATTCCTGCCTGTCATCTGCTTGACAATTGCCAGCTGTGCTGCGTAATTCCTGCCTGCTCAGCTGCTTGATTATTGCCAGCTGAGCAGCATGATTCCTCACAGCTGAGTTCCATGATTATTGCCTGCTGACTGTTTGATTCGTGCCTACTCAGCTCTTTGTTTATTGCCTCCAGAGGCACATGATCAGTGTATGATAGCAAACATGATCAGCGCATGATCAGTCACATGATCAGCGCCATTAAGTCACGTGATCACTACATGATAGTCATGTGATCAGTCCATGCTCAGTCACGGTATCAGTGCATGATCAGCCACGTGATCAGTGCATGATCAGCCACGTGATCAGTGCATGATCAGCCACGTGATCAGTGCATGATCAGTCACGTGATCAGTGCATGATCAGGCACGTGATCAGTGCATGATCAGCCACGTGATCAGTGCATGATAGCCACGTGATCAGTGCATGATCAGTCACCTGATGGGTGTATGATCAGTCACGTGACCAGTACATGGTAGCTACATGATCATTGCATGATCAGCCACGTGAGTAGTGCATGATAGCCACGTGATCAGTGCATGATCAGTCACGTGATCAGTGCATGATCAGTCACGTGATCAGTGCATGATCAGTCACGTGATCAGTGCATGATCAGCCACGTGATCAGTGCATGATCAGTCACGTGATCAGTGCATGATAGCTACGTGATCAGTGCATGATCAGCCACGTGATCAGTGCATGATAGCCACGTGATCAGTGCATGATCAGTCACGTGATCAGTGCATGATCAGCCACGTGATCAGTGCATGATCAGTCACGTGATCAGTGCATGATAGCCACGTGATCAGTGCATGATCAGTCACGTGATCAGTGCATGATCAGCCACGTGATCAGTGCATGATAGCCAGTGATCAGTGCATGATAGCCAGTGATCAGTGCATGATCAGTCACGTGATCAGTGCATGATCAGCCACGTGATCAGTGCATGATAGCCACGTGATCAGTGCATGATCAGCCACGTGATCAGTGCATGATCAGTCACGTGATCAGTGCATGATCAGCCACGTGATCAGTGCATGATCAGTCACGTGATCAGTGCATGATCAGCCACGTGATCAGTGCATGATCAGTCACGTGATCAGTGCATGATCAGCCACGTGATCAGTGCATGATAGCCACGTGATCAGTGCATGATCAGTCACGTGATCAGTGCATGATCAGTCACGTGATCAGTGCATGATCAGCCACGTGATCAGTGCATGATCAGCCACGTGATCAGTGCATGATCAGCCACGTGATCAGTGCATGATCAGTCACGTGATCAGTGCATGATAGCCACGTGATCAGTGCATGATCAGCCACGTGATCAGTGCATGATAGCCACGTGATCAGTGCATGATCAGTCACGTGATCAGTGCATGATCAGCCACGTGATCAGTGCATGATCAGTCACGTGATCAGTGCATGATCAATTACGTGATCAGTGCATGATCAGTCACGTGATCAGTACATGGTAGCTACGTGATCATTGCATGATCAGCCACGTGATCAGTGCATGATAGCCACGTGATCAGTGCATGATAGCCACGTGATCAGTGCATGATCAGTCATGTGATACGTGTGTGATCAGCCACGTGATCAGTGCATGATATCCACGTGATCAGTGCATGATAGCCACGTGATCAGTGCATGAGAGCCACGTGATCAGTGCATGATCAGTCACGTGATACATGTGTGATCAGCCACGTGATCAGTGCATGATGAGCCACGTGATCAGTGCAGGATCAATTACGTGATCAGTGCATGATCAGTCACGTGACCAGTACATGGTTGCTACGTGATCGTTGCATGATCAGCCACGTGAGCAGTGCATGATAGCCACGTGATCAGTGCATGATCAGTCACGTGATCAGTACATGATCAGTCACGTGAACAGTGCATGATCATTTACGTGATCTGTGCATGATCAGTCACGTGACCAGTATATGGTAGCTACGTGATCATTCCATGACGAGCCACGTGAGCAGTGCATGATAGCCACGTGATGTGTGCATGATGAGTTACGTGAGCAGAGTATGATCAGCCACGTGATCAGTGCATGAGTGCCACGTGATCAGTGCATGATATGTCACGTGACAGGTGTGTGATCAGCCACGTGAACAGTGCATGTTCAGCCACGTGATCAGTGCATGATAGCCACGTGATCAGTGCATGATCAGTTACGTGAGCAGTGTATGATCAGCCACGTGATCAGTGCATGGTCAGACACGTGAACAGTGTATGATCAGCCACGTGATCAGTGCATGATATCCAAGTGATCAGTGCATGATCATCACGTGATCAGTGTATGATCAGCCACGTGAACAGTGCATGCTCAGTCACGTGATCAGGGCCTGCTGAGCTGCGTGATTACTGTCTGCTCATCTGCTTGACAATTGCCAGCTGAGCTGCACGATTCCTGCCTGTCATCTGCTTGACAATTGCCAGCTGTGCTGCGTAATTCCTGCCTGCTCAGCTGCTTGATTATTGCCAGCTGAGCAGCATGATTCCTCACAGCTGAGTTCCATGATTATTGCCTGCTGACTGTTTGATTCGTGCCTACTCAGCTCTTTGTTTATTGCCTCCAGAGGCACATGATCAGTGTATGATAGCAAACATGATCAGTGCATGATCAGTCACATGATCAGCGCCATTAAGTCACGTGATCACTACATGATAGTCATGTGATCAGTCCATGCTCAGTCACGGTATCAGTGCATGATCAGCCACGTGATCAGTGCATGATCAGCCACGTGATCAGTGCATGATAGCCATGTGATCAGTGCATGATCAGTCACGTGATCAGTGCATGATCAGGCACGTGATCAGTGCATGATCAGTCACGTGATCAGTGCATGATCAGTCACGTGATCAGTGCATGATCAGCCACGTGATCAGTGCATGATCAGCCACGTGATCAGTGCATGATCAGCACGTGATCAGTGCATGATCAGTCACGTGATCAGTACATGGTAGCTACGTGATCATTGCATGATCAGCCACGTGATCAGTGCATGATAGCCACGTGATCAGTGCATGATCAGTCACGTGATCAGTGCATGATCACCACGTGATCAGTGCATGATCAGTCACGTGATCAGTGCATGATCAATTACGTGATCAGTGCATGATCAGTCACGTGATCAGTACATGGTAGCTACGTGATCAGTGCATGATCAGCCACGTGATCAGTGCATGATAGCCACGTGATCAGTGCATGATCAGTCACGTGATCAGTGCATGATCATCCGTGATCAGTGCATGATCAGTCACGTGATCAGTGCATGATATAGACGTGATCAGTGCATGATCAGTCACGTGATCAGTGCATGATCAGCCACGTGATCAGTGCATGATAGCCAGTGATCAGTGCATGATAGCCAGTGATCAGTGCATGATCAGTCACGTGATCAGTGCATGATCAGCCACGTGATCAGTGCATGATCAGCCACGTGATCAGTGCATGATCAGCCACGTGATCAGTGCATGATCAGTTACGTGAGCAGTGCATGATCAGCCACGTGATCAGTGCATGGTCAGACACGTGAACAGTGTATGATCAGCCACGTGATCAGTGCATGATAGCCACGTGATCAGTGCATGATCAGTCACGTGATCAGTGTATGATCAGCCACGTGAACAGTGCATGCTCAGTCACGTGATCTGGGCCTGCTGAGCTGCGTGATTACTGTCTGCTCATCTGCTTGACAATTGCCAGCTGAGCTGCACGATTCCTGCCTGTCATCTGCTTGACAATTGCCAGCTGTGCTGCGTAATTCCTGCCTGCTCAGCTGCTTGATTATTGCCAGCTGAGCAGCATGATTCCTCACACCTGAGTTCCATGATTATTGCCTGCTGACTGTTTGATTCGTGCCTACTCAGCTCTTTGTTTATTGCCTCCAGAGGCACATGATCAGTGTATGATAGCAAACATGATCAGCGCATGATCAGTCACATGATCAGCGCCATTAAGTCACGTGATCACTACATGATAGTCATGTGATCAGTCCATGCTCAGTCACGGTATCAGTGCATGATCAGCCACGTGATCAGTGCATGATCAGCCACGTGATCAGTGCATGATAGCCACGTGATCAGTGCATGATCAGTCACGTGATCAGTGCATGATCAGGCACGTGATCAGTGCATGATCAGCCACGTGATCAGTGCATGATAGCCACGTGATCAGTGCATGATCAGTCACCTGATGGGTGTATGATCAGTCACGTGACCAGTACATGGTAGCTACATGATCATTGCATGATCAGCCACGTGAGTAGTGCATGATAGCCACGTGATCAGTGCATGATCAGTCACGTGATCAGTGCATGATCAGTCACGTGATCAGTGCATGATCAGTCACGTGATCAGTGCATGATCAGCCACGTGATCAGTGCATGATCAGTCACGTGATCAGTGCATGATCAGCCACGTGATCAGTGCATGATCAGTCACGTGATCAGTGCATGATAGCCACGTGATCAGTGCATGATCAGTCACGTGATCAGTGCATGATAGCCACGTGATCAGTGCATGATCAGTCACGTGATCAGTGCATGATCAGTCACGTGATCAGTGCATGATAGCTACGTGATCAGTGCATGATCAGCCACGTGATCAGTGCATGATAGCCACGTGATCAGTGCATGATCAGTCACGTGATCAGTGCATGATCAGTCACGTGATCAGTGCATGATCAGCCACGTGATCAGTGCATGATCAGCCACGTGATCAGTGCATGATAGCCACGTGATCAGTGCATGATCAGTCACGTGATCAGTGCATGATCAGTCACGTGATCAGTGCATGATCAGCCACGTGATCAGTGCATGATAGCCACGTGATCAGTGCATGATCAGTCACGTGATCAGTGCATGATCAGTCACGTGACCAGTGCATGGTAGCTACGTGATCAGTGCATGATCAGCCACGTGATCAGTGCATGATAGCCACGTGATCAGTGCATGATCAGTCACGTGATCAGTGCATGATCAGTCACGTGATCAGTGCATGATCAGCCACGTGATCAGTGCATGATCAGCCACGTGATCAGTGCATGATAGCCACGTGATCAGTGCATGATCAGTCACGTGATCAGTGCATGATCAGTCACGTGATCAGTGCATGATCAGCCACGTGATCAGTGCATGATCAGCCACGTGATCAGTGCATGATCAATTACGTGATCAGTGCATGATCAGTCACGTGATCAGTGCATGGTAGCTACGTGATCAGTGCATGATCAGCCACGTGAGCAGTGCATGATAGCCACGTGATCAGTGCATGATCAGTCACGTGATCAGTGCATGATCAGTCACGTGATCAGTGCATGATCAGTCACGTGATCAGTGCATGATCAATTACGTGATCAGTGCATGATCAGTCACGTGATCAGTGCATGATAGCCACGTGATCAGTGCATGATCAGCCACGTGATCAGTGCATGATAGCCACGTGATCAGTGCATGATCAGCCACGTGATCAGTGCATGATCAGTCACGTGATCAGTGCATGATCAGCCACGTGATCAGTGCATGATCAGTCACGTGATCAGTGCATGATATAGACGTGATCAGTGCATGATCAGTCACGTGATCAGTGCATGATAGCCACGTGATCAGTGCATGATCAGTCACGTGATCAGTGCATGATCAGTCACGTGACCAGTGCATGGTAGCTACGTGATCAGTGCATGATCAGCCACGTGATCAGTGCATGATAGCCACGTGATCAGTGCATGATCAGTCACGTGATCAGTGCATGATCAGTCACGTGATCAGTGCATGATCAGTCACGTGATCAGTGCATGATCAATTACGTGATCAGTGCATGATCAGTCACGTGATCAGTACATGGTAGCTACGTGATCAGTGCATGATCAGCCACGTGATCAGTGCATGATAGCCACGTGATCAGTGCATGATCAGTCACATGATCAGTGTATGATCATCCACGTGATCAGTGCATGATCAGTCACGTGATCAGTGCATGATATAGACGTGATCAGTGCATGATCAGTCACGTGATCAGTGCATGATCACCACGTGATCAGTGCATGATAGCCAGTGATCAGTGCATGATAGCCAGATGATCAGTGCATGATCAGTCACGTGATCAGTGCATGATCAGCCACGTGATCAGTGCATGATAGCCACGTGATCAGTGCATGATCAGCCACGTGATCAGTGCATGATCAGTCACGTGATCAGTGCATGATCAGCCACGTGATCAGTGCATGATCAGCCACGTGATCAGTGCATGATCAGCCACGTGATCAGTGCATGATCAGCCACGTGATCAGTGCATGATCAGCACGTGATCAGTGTATGATCAGCCACGTGATCAGTGCATGATAGCCACGTGATCAGTGCATGATCAGTCACGTGATCAGTGTATGATCAGCCACGTGAACAGTGCATGCTCAGTCACGTGATCTGGGCCTGCTGAGCTGCGTGATTACTGTCTGCTCATCTGCTTGACAATTGCCAGCTGAGCTGCACGATTCCTGCCTGTCATCTGCTTGACAATTGCCAGCTGTGCTGCGTAATTCCTGCCTGCTCAGCTGCTTGATTATTGCCAGCTGAGCAGCATGATTCCTCACACCTGAGTTCCATGATTATTGCCTGCTGACTGTTTGATTCGTGCCTACTCAGCTCTTTGTTTATTGCCTCCAGAGGCACATGATCAGTGTATGATAGCAAACATGATCAGCGCATGATCAGTCACATGATCAGCGCCATTAAGTCACGTGATCACTACATGATAGTCATGTGATCAGTCCATGCTCAGTCACGGTATCAGTGCATGATCAGCCACGTGATCAGTGCATGATCAGTCACGTGATCAGTGCATGATCAGTCACGTGATCAGTGCATGATCAATCACGTGATCAGTGCATGATCAGTCACGTGATCAGTGCATGATAGCTACGTGATCAGTGCATGATCAGCCACGTGATCAGTGCATGATAGCCACGTGATCAGTGCATGATCAGTCACGTGATCAGTGCATGATCATCCACGTGATCAGTGCATGATCAGTCACGTGATCAGTGCATGATAGACGTGATCAGTGCATGATCAGTCACGTGATCAGTGCATGATCAGCCACGTGATCAGTGCATGATAGCCAGTGATCAGTGCATGATAGCAGTGTGATCAGTGCATGATCAGTCACGTGATCAGTGCATGATCAGCCACGTGATCAGTGCATGATCAGCCACGTGATCAGTGCATGATCAGCCACGTGATCAGTGCATGATCAGTTACGTGATCAGTGTATGATCAGCCACGTGATCAGTGCATGGTCAGACACGTGATCAGTGTATGATCAGCCACGTGATCAGTGCATGATAGCCACGTGATCAGTGCATGATCAGTCACGTGATCAGTGTATGATCAGCCACGTGAACAGTGCATGCTCAGTCACGTGATCTGGGCCTGCTGAGCTGCGTGATTACTGTCTGCTCATCTGCTTGACAATTGCCAGCTGAGCTGCACGATTCCTGCCTGTCATCTGCTTGACAATTGCCAGCTGTGCTGCGTAATTCCTGCCTGCTCAGCTGCTTGATTATTGCCAGCTGAGCAGCATGATTCCTCACACCTGAGTTCCATGATTATTGCCTGCTGACTGTTTGATTCGTGCCTACTCAGCTCTTTGTTTATTGCCTCCAGAGGCACATGATCAGTGTATGATAGCAAACATGATCAGCGCATGATCAGTCACATGATCAGCGCCATTAAGTCACTGATAGTCATGTGATCAGTCCATGCTCAGTCACGGTATCAGTGCATGATCAGCCACGTGATCAGTGCATGATCTGTCACATGATTAGTGTATGATCATCCACGTGATCAGTGCATGGGCAGTCATGTGATCAGTGCATGATATAGACGTGATCAGTGCATGATCAGTCACGTGATCAGTGCATGATAGCCACGTGATCAGTGCATGATCAGCCACGTGATCAGTGCATGATAGCTACGTGATCAGTGCATGATCAGTCACGTGATCAGTGCATGATCAGCCACGTGATCAGTGCATGATCAGCCACGTGATCAGTGCATGATAGCCACGTGATCAGTGCATGATCAGTCACGTGATCAGTGCATGATCAGTCACGTGACCAGTGCATGATAGCCACGTGATCAGTGCATGATCAGCCACGTGATCAGTGCATGATAGCCACGTGATCAGTGCATGATCAGTCACGTGATCAGTGCATGATCAGTCACGTGATCAGTGCATGATCAGTCACGTGATCAGTGCATGATCAATTACGTGATCAGTGCATGATCAGTCACGTGATCAGTGCATGGTAGCTACGTGATCAGTGCATGATCAGCCACGTGATCAGTGCATGATAGCCACGTGATCAGTGCATGATCAGTCACATGATCAGTGCATGATCATCCACGTGATCAGTGCATGATCAGTCACGTGATCAGTGCATGATATAGACGTGATCAGTGCATGATCAGTCACGTGATCAGTGCATGATCAGCCACGTGATCAGTGCATGATAGCCAGTGATCAGTGCATGATAGCCAGTGATCAGTGCATGATCAGTCACGTGATCAGTGCATGATCAGCCACGTGATCAGTGCATGATAGCCACGTGATCAGTGCATGATCAGCCACGTGATCAGTGCATGATCAGCCACGTGATCAGTGCATGATCAGCCACGTGATCAGTGCATGATCAGCCACGTGATCAGTGCATGATCAGCCACGTGATCAGTGCATGATCAGCCACGTGATCAGTGCATGATCAGTTACGTGATCAGTGTATGATCAGCCACGTGATCAGTGCATGATAGCCACGTGATCAGTGCATGATCAGTCACGTGATCAGTGTATGATCAGCCACGTGAACAGTGCATGCTCAGTCACGTGATCTGGGCCTGCTGAGCTGCGTGATTACTGTCTGCTCATCTGCTTGACAATTGCCAGCTGAGCTGCACGATTCCTGCCTGTCATCTGCTTGACAATTGCCAGCTGTGCTGCGTAATTCCTGCCTGCTCAGCTGCTTGATTATTGCCAGCTGAGCAGCATGATTCCTCACAGCTGAGTTCCATGATTATTGCCTGCTGACTGTTTGATTCGTGCCTACTCAGCTCTTTGTTTATTGCCTCCAGAGGCACATGATCAGTGTATGATAGCAAACATGATCAGCGCATGATCAGTCACATGATCAGCGCCATTAAGTCACGTGATCACTACATGATAGTCATGTGATCAGTCCATGCTCAGTCACGGTATCAGTGCATGATCAGCCACGTGATCAGTGCATGATCAGCCACGTGATCAGTGCATGATCAGCCACGTGATCAGTGCATGATCAGTCACGTGATCAGTGCATGACCAGGCACGTGATCAGTGCATGATCAGCCACGTGATCAGTGCATGATAGCCACGTGATCAGTGCATGATCAGTCACCTGATGGGTGTATGATCAGTCACGTGACCAGTACATGGTAGCTACATGATCATTGCATGATCAGCCACGTGAGTAGTGCATGATAGCCACGTGATCAGTGCATGATCAGTCACGTGATCAGTGCATGATCAGTCACGTGATCAGTGCATGATCAGTCACGTGATCAGTGCATGATCAGCCACGTGATCAGTGCATGATCAGTCACGTGATCAGTGCATGATAGCCACGTGATCAGTGCATGATCAGCCACGTGATCAGTGCATGATAGCCACGTGATCAGTGCATGATCAGCCACGTGATCAGTGCATGATCAGTCACGTGATCAGTACATGATAGCACGTGATCAGTGCATGATCAGCCACGTGATCAGTGCATGATAGCCACGTGATCAGTGCATGATCAGTCACGTGATCAGTGCATGATCATCCACGTGATCAGTGCATGATCAGTCACGTGATCAGTGCATGATATAGACGTGATCAGTGCATGATCAGTCACGTGATCAGTGCATGATCAGCCACGTGATCAGTGCATGATAGCCAGTGATCAGTGCATGATAGCCAGTGATCAGTGCATGATCAGTCACGTGATCAGTGCATGATCAGCCACGTGATCAGTGCATGATAGCCACGTGATCAGTGCATGATCAGCCACGTGATCAGTGCATGATCAGTCACGTGATCAGTGCATGATCAGCCACGTGATCAGTGCATGATCAGCCACGTGATCAGTGCATGATCAGCCACGTGATCAGTGCATGATCAGCCACGTGATCAGTGCATGATCAGTTACGTGATCAGTGTATGATCAGCCACGTGATCAGTGCATGATAGCCACGTGATCAGTGCATGATCAGTCACGTGATCAGTGTATGATCAGCCACGTGAACAGTGCATGCTCAGTCACGTGATCTGGGCCTGCTGAGCTGCGTGATTACTGTCTGCTCATCTGCTTGACAATTGCCAGCTGAGCTGCACGATTCCTGCCTGTCATCTGCTTGACAATTGCCAGCTGTGCTGCGTAATTCCTGCCTGCTCAGCTGCTTGATTATTGCCAGCTGAGCAGCATGATTCCTCACACCTGAGTTCCATGATTATTGCCTGCTGACTGTTTGATTCGTGCCTACTCAGCTCTTTGTTTATTGCCTCCAGAGGCACATGATCAGTGTATGATAGCAAACATGATCAGTGCATGATCAGTCACATGATCAGCGCCATTAAGTCACGTGATCACTACATGATAGTCATGTGATCAGTCCATGCTCAGTCACGGTATCAGTGCATGATCAGCCACGTGATCAGTGCATGATCAGCCACGTGATCAGTGCATGATCAGCCACGTGATCAGTGCATGATCAGTCACGTGATCAGTGCATGATCAGGCACGTGATCAGTGCATGATCAGCCACGTGATCAGTGCATGATAGCCACGTGATCAGTGCATGATCAGTCACCTGATGGGTGTATGATCAGTCACGTGACCAGTACATGGTAGCTACATGATCATTGCATGATCAGCCACGTGAGTAGTGCATGATAGCCACGTGATCAGTGCATGATCAGTCACGTGATCAGTGCATGATCAGTCACGTGATCAGTGCATGATCAGTCACGTGATCAGTGCATGATCAATTACGTGATCAGTGCATGATCAGTCACGTGACCAGTACATGGTAGCTACGTGATCAGTGCATGATCAGCCACGTGATCAGTGCATGATAGCCACGTGATCAGTGCATGATCAGTCACATGATCAGTGCATGATCATCCACGTGATCAGTGCATGATCAGTCACGTGATCAGTGCATGATCAGACGTGATCAGTGCATGATCAGTCACGTGATCAGTGCATGATCAGCCACGTGATCAGTGCATGATAGCCAGTGATCAGTGCATGATAGCCAGTGATCAGTGCATGATCAGTCACGTGATCAGTGCATGATCAGCCACGTGATCAGTGCATGATCAGCCACGTGATCAGTGCATGATCAGCCACGTGATCAGTGCATGATCAGTTACGTGAGCAGTGTATGATCAGCCACGTGATCAGTGCATGGTCAGACACGTGAACAGTGTATGATCAGCCACGTGATCAGTGCATGATAGCCACGTGATCAGTGCATGATCAGTCACGTGATCAGTGTATGATCAGCCACGTGAACAGTGCATGCTCAGTCACGTGATCTGGGCCTGCTGAGCTGCGTGATTACTGTCTGCTCATCTGCTTGACAATTGCCAGCTGAGCTGCACGATTCCTGCCTGTCATCTGCTTGACAATTGCCAGCTGTGCTGCGTAATTCCTGCCTGCTCAGCTGCTTGATTATTGCCAGCTGAGCAGCATGATTCCTCACACCTGAGTTCCATGATTATTGCCTGCTGACTGTTTGATTCGTGCCTACTCAGCTCTTTGTTTATTGCCTCCAGAGGCACATGATCAGTGTATGATAGCAAACATGATCAGCGCATGATCAGTCACATGATCAGCGCCATTAAGTCACGTGATCACTACATGATAGTCATGTGATCAGTCCATGCTCAGTCACGGTATCAGTGCATGATCAGCCACGTGATCAGTGCATGATCAGCCACGTGATCAGTGCATGATCAGCCACGTGATCAGTGCATGATCAGTCACGTGATCAGTGCATGACCAGGCACGTGATCAGTGCATGATCAGCCACGTGATCAGTGCATGATAGCCACGTGATCAGTGCATGATCAGTCACCTGATGGGTGTATGATCAGTCACGTGACCAGTACATGGTAGCTACATGATCATTGCATGATCAGCCACGTGAGTAGTGCATGATAGCCACGTGATCAGTGCATGATCAGTCACGTGATCAGTGCATGATCAGTCACGTGATCAGTGCATGATCAGTCACGTGATCAGTGCATGATCAGCCACGTGATCAGTGCATGATCAGTCACGTGATCAGTGCATGATCAGCCACGTGATCAGTGCATGATCAGTCACGTGATCAGTGCATGATATAGACGTGATCAGTGCATGATCAGTCACGTGATCAGTGCATGATAGCCACGTGATCAGTGCATGATCAGTCACGTGATCAGTGCATGATCAGTCACGTGATCAGTGCATGGTAGCTACGTGATCAGTGCATGATCAGCCACGTGATCAGTGCATGATAGCCACGTGATCAGTGCATGATCAGTCACGTGATCAGTGCATGATCAGTCACGTGATCAGTGCATGATCAGCCACGTGATCAGTGCATGATCAGCCACGTGATCAGTGCATGATAGCCACGTGATCAGTGCATGATCAGTCACGTGATCAGTGCATGATCAGTCACGTGATCAGTGCATGATCAGCCACGTGATCAGTGCATGATAGCCACGTGATCAGTGCATGATCAGTCACGTGATCAGTGCATGATCAGTCACGTGACAGTGCATGATAGCTACGTGATCAGTGCATGATCAGCCACGTGATCAGTGCATGATAGCCACGTGATCAGTGCATGATCAGTCACGTGATCAGTGCATGATCAGTCATGTGATCAGTGCATGATCAGCCACGTGATCAGTGCATGATCAGCCACGTGATCAGTGCATGATAGCCACGTGATCAGTGCATGATCAGTCACGTGATCAGTGCATGATCAGTCACGTGATCAGTGCATGATCAGCCACGTGATCAGTGCATGATCAGCCACGTGATCAGTGCATGATCAATTACGTGATCAGTGCATGATCAGTCACGTGACCAGTGCATGGTAGCTACGTGATCAGTGCATGATCAGCCACGTGATCAGTGCATGATAGCCACGTGATCAGTGCATGATCAGTCACGTGATCAGTGCATGATCAGTCACGTGATCAGTGCATGATCAGTCACGTGATCAGTGCATGATCAATCACGTGATCAGTGCATGATCAGTCACGTGATCAGTGCATGATAGCTACGTGATCAGTGCATGATCAGCCACGTGATCAGTGCATGATAGCCACGTGATCAGTGCATGATCAGTCACGTGATCAGTGCATGATCAGTCACGTGATGTGTGATCAGCCACGTGATCAGTGCATGATCAGTCACGTGATCAGTGCATGATATAGACGTGATCAGTGCATGATCAGTCACGTGATCAGTGCATGATAGCCACGTGATCAGTGCATGATCAGTCACGTGATCAGTGCATGATCAGTCACGTGATCAGTGCATGGTAGCTACGTGATCAGTGCATGATCAGCCACGTGATCAGTGCATGATAGCCACGTGATCAGTGCATGATCAGTCACGTGATCAGTGCATGATCAGTCACGTGATCAGTGCATGATCAGTCACGTGATCAGTGCATGATCAGCCACGTGATCAGTGCATGATCAGTCACGTGATCAGTACATGATAGCACGTGATCAGTGCATGATCAGCCACGTGATCAGTGCATGATAGCCACGTGATCAGTGCATGATCAGTCACGTGATCAGTGCATGATCATCCACGTGATCAGTGCATGATCAGTCACGTGATCAGTGCATGATATAGACGTGATCAGTGCATGATCAGTCACGTGATCAGTGCATGATCACCACGTGATCAGTGCATGATAGCCAGTGATCAGTGCATGATAGCCAGTGATCAGTGCATGATCAGTCACGTGATCAGTGCATGATCAGCCACGTGATCAGTGCATGATAGCCACGTGATCAGTGCATGATCAGCCACGTGATCAGTGCATGATCAGTCACGTGATCAGTGCATGATCAGCCACGTGATCAGTGCATGATCAGCCACGTGATCAGTGCATGATCAGCCACGTGATCAGTGCATGATCAGCCACGTGATCAGTGCATGATCAGCACGTGATCAGTGTATGATCAGCCACGTGATCAGTGCATGATAGCCACGTGATCAGTGCATGATCAGTCACGTGATCAGTGTATGATCAGCCACGTGAACAGTGCATGCTCAGTCACGTGATCAGGGCCTGCTGAGCTGCGTGATTACTGTCTGCTCATCTGCTTGACAATTGCCAGCTGAGCTGCACGATTCCTGCCTGTCATCTGCTTGACAATTGCCAGCTGTGCTGCGTAATTCCTGCCTGCTCAGCTGCTTGATTATTGCCAGCTGAGCAGCATGATTCCTCACACCTGAGTTCCATGATTATTGCCTGCTGACTGTTTGATTCGTGCCTACTCAGCTCTTTGTTTATTGCCTCCAGAGGCACATGATCAGTGTATGATAGCAAACATGATCAGTGCATGATCAGTCACATGATCAGCGCCATTAAGTCACGTGATCACTACATGATAGTCATGTGATCAGTCCATGCTCAGTCACGGTATCAGTGCATGATCAGCCACGTGATCAGTGCATGATCAGTCACGTGATCAGTGCATGATCAGTCACGTGATCAGTGCATGATCAATTACGTGATCAGTGCATGATCAGTCACGTGATCAGTGCATGATAGCTACGTGATCAGTGCATGATCAGCCACGTGATCAGTGCATGATAGCCACGTGATCAGTGCATGATCAGTCACGTGATCAGTGCATGATCATCCACGTGATCAGTGCATGATCAGTCACGTGATCAGTGCATGATAGACGTGATCAGTGCATGATCAGTCACGTGATCAGTGCATGATCAGCCACGTGATCAGTGCATGATAGCCAGTGATCAGTGCATGATAGCCAGTGATCAGTGCATGATCAGTCACGTGATCAGTGCATGATCAGCCACGTGATCAGTGCATGATCAGCCACGTGATCAGTGCATGATCAGCCACGTGATCAGTGCATGATCAGTTACGTGATCAGTGTATGATCAGCCACGTGATCAGTGCATGGTCAGACACGTGAACAGTGTATGATCAGCCACGTGATCAGTGCATGATAGCCACGTGATCAGTGCATGATCAGTCACGTGATCAGTGTATGATCAGCCACGTGAACAGTGCATGCTCAGTCACGTGATCTGGGCCTGCTGAGCTGCGTGATTACTGTCTGCTCATCTGCTTGACAATTGCCAGCTGAGCTGCACGATTCCTGCCTGTCATCTGCTTGACAATTGCCAGCTGTGCTGCGTAATTCCTGCCTGCTCAGCTGCTTGATTATTGCCAGCTGAGCAGCATGATTCCTCACACCTGAGTTCCATGATTATTGCCTGCTGACTGTTTGATTCGTGCCTACTCAGCTCTTTGTTTATTGCCTCCAGAGGCACATGATCAGTGTATGATAGCAAACATGATCAGCGCATGATCAGTCACATGATCAGCGCCATTAAGTCACTGATAGTCATGTGATCAGTCCATGCTCAGTCACGGTATCAGTGCATGATCAGCCACGTGATCAGTGCATGATCTGTCACATGATTAGTGTATGATCATCCACGTGATCAGTGCATGGGCAGTCATGTGATCAGTGCATGATATAGACGTGATCAGTGCATGATCAGTCACGTGATCAGTGCATGATAGCCACGTGATCAGTGCATGATCAGCCACGTGATCAGTGCATGATAGCTACGTGATCAGTGCATGATCAGTCACGTGATCAGTGCATGATCAGCCACGTGATCAGTGCATGATCAGCCACGTGATCAGTGCATGATAGCCACGTGATCAGTGCATGATCAGTCACGTGATCAGTGCATGATCAGTCACGTGACCAGTGCATGGTAGCCACGTGATCAGTGCATGATCAGCCACGTGATCAGTGCATGATAGCCACGTGATCAGTGCATGATCAGTCACGTGATCAGTGCATGATCAGTCACGTGATCAGTGCATGATCAGTCACGTGATCAGTGCATGATCAATTACGTGATCAGTGCATGATCAGTCACGTGATCAGTACATGGTAGCTACGTGATCATTGCATGATCAGCCACGTGATCAGTGCATGATAGCCACGTGATCAGTGCATGATCAGTCACATGATCAGTGCATGATCATCCACGTGATCAGTGCATGATCAGTCACGTGATCAGTGCATGATATAGACGTGATCAGTGCATGATCAGTCACGTGATCAGTGCATGATCAGCCACGTGATCAGTGCATGATAGCCAGTGATCAGTGCATGATAGCCAGTGATCAGTGCATGATCAGTCACGTGATCAGTGTATGATCAGCCACGTGATCAGTGCATGATAGCCACGTGATCAGTGCATGATCAGCCACGTGATCAGTGCATGATCAGTCACGTGATCAGTGCATGATCAGCCACGTGATCAGTGCATGATCAGCCACGTGATCAGTGCATGATCAGCCACGTGATCAGTGCATGATAGCCACGTGATCAGTGCATGATCAGTTACGTGATCAGTGTATGATCAGCCACGTGATCAGTGCATGATAGCCACGTGATCAGTGCATGATCAGTCACGTGATCAGTGTATGATCAGCCACGTGAACAGTGCATGCTCAGTCACGTGATCTGGGCCTGCTGAGCTGCGTGATTACTGTCTGCTCATCTGCTTGACAATTGCCAGCTGAGCTGCACGATTCCTGCCTGTCATCTGCTTGACAATTGCCAGCTGTGCTGCGTAATTCCTGCCTGCTCAGCTGCTTGATTATTGCCAGCTGAGCAGCATGATTCCTCACAGCTGAGTTCCATGATTATTGCCTGCTGACTGTTTGATTCGTGCCTACTCAGCTCTTTGTTTATTGCCTCCAGAGGCACATGATCAGTGTATGATAGCAAACATGATCAGCGCATGATCAGTCACATGATCAGCGCCATTAAGTCACGTGATCACTACATGATAGTCATGTGATCAGTCCATGCTCAGTCACGGTATCAGTGCATGATCAGCCACGTGATCAGTGCATGATCAGCCACGTGATCAGTGCATGATAGCCACGTGATCAGTGCATGATCAGTCACGTGATCAGTGCATGACCAGGCACGTGATCAGTGCATGATCAGCCACGTGATCAGTGCATGATAGCCACGTGATCAGTGCATGATCAGTCACCTGATGGGTGTATGATCAGTCACGTGACCAGTACATGGTAGCTACATGATCATTGCATGATCAGCCACGTGAGTAGTGCATGATAGCCACGTGATCAGTGCATGATCAGTCACGTGATCAGTGCATGATCAGTCACGTGATCAGTGCATGATCAGTCACGTGATCAGTGCATGATCAGCCACGTGATCAGTGCATGATCAGTCACGTGATCAGTGCATGATAGCACGTGATCAGTGCATGATCAGCCACGTGATCAGTGCATGATAGCCACGTGATCAGTGCATGATAGCCACGTGATCAGTGCATGATCAGTCACGTGACCAGTACATGGTAGCTACGTGATCAGTGCATGATCAGCCACGTGATCAGTGCATGATAGCCACGTGATCAGTGCATGATCAGTCACATGATCAGTGCATGATCATCCACGTGATCAGTGCATGATCAGTCACGTGATCAGTGCATGATATAGACGTGATCAGTGCATGATCAGTCACGTGATCAGTGCATGATCAGCCACGTGATCAGTGCATGATAGCCAGTGATCAGTGCATGATAGCCAGTGATCAGTGCATGATCAGTCACGTGATCAGTGCATGATCAGCCACGTGATCAGTGCATGATAGCCACGTGATCAGTGCATGATCAGCCACGTGATCAGTGCATGATCAGTCACGTGATCAGTGCATGATCAGCCACGTGATCAGTGCATGATCAGCCACGTGATCAGTGCATGATCAGCCACGTGATCAGTGCATGATAGCCACGTGATCAGTGCATGATCAGTCACGTGATCAGTGTATGATCAGCCACGTGATCAGTGCATGATAGCCACGTGATCAGTGCATGATCAGTCACGTGATCAGTGTATGATCAGCCACGTGAACAGTGCATGCTCAGTCACGTGATCTGGGCCTGCTGAGCTGCGTGATTACTGTCTGCTCATCTGCTTGACAATTGCCAGCTGAGCTGCACGATTCCTGCCTGTCATCTGCTTGACAATTGCCAGCTGTGCTGCGTAATTCCTGCCTGCTCAGCTGCTTGATTATTGCCAGCTGAGCAGCATGATTCCTCACACCTGAGTTCCATGATTATTGCCTGCTGACTGTTTGATTCGTGCCTACTCAGCTCTTTGTTTATTGCCTCCAGAGGCACATGATCAGTGTATGATAGCAAACATGATCAGTGCATGATCAGTCACATGATCAGCGCCATTAAGTCACGTGATCACTACATGATAGTCATGTGATCAGTCCATGCTCAGTCACGGTATCAGTGCATGATCAGCCACGTGATCAGTGCATGATCAGCCACGTGATCAGTGCATGATAGCCACGTGATCAGTGCATGATCAGTCACGTGATCAGTGCATGACCAGGCACGTGATCAGTGCATGATCAGCCACGTGATCAGTGCATGATAGCCACGTGATCAGTGCATGATCAGTCACCTGATGGGTGTATGATCAGTCACGTGACCAGTACATGGTAGCTACATGATCATTGCATGATCAGCCACGTGAGTAGTGCATGATAGCCACGTGATCAGTGCATGATCAGTCACGTGATCAGTGCATGATCACTCACGTGATCAGTGCATGATAAGTCACGTGATCAGTGCATGATCAATTACGTGATCAGTGCATGATCAGTCACGTGATCAGTACATGGTAGCTACGTGATCAGTGCATGATCAGCCACGTGATCAGTGCATGATAGCCACGTGATCAGTGCATGATCAGTCACATGATCAGTGTATGATCATCCACGTGATCAGTGCATGATCAGTCACGTGATCAGTGCATGATCAGACGTGATCAGTGCATGATCAGTCACGTGATCAGTGCATGATCAGCCACGTGATCAGTGCATGATAGCCAGTTGATGAGTGCATGATAGCCAGTGATCAGTGCATGATCAGTCACGTGATCAGTGCATGATCAGCCACGTGATCAGTGCATGATAGCCACGTGATCAGTGCATGATCAGCCACGTGATCAGTGCATGATCAGTTACGTGAGCAGTGTATGATCAGCCACGTGATCAGTGCATGGTCAGACACGTGAACAGTGTATGATCAGCCACGTGATCAGTGCATGATAGCCACGTGATCAGTGCATGATCAGTCACGTGATCAGTGTATGATCAGCCACGTGAACAGTGCATGCTCAGTCACGTGATCTGGGCCTGCTGAGCTGCGTGATTACTGTCTGCTCATCTGCTTGACAATTGCCAGCTGAGCTGCACGATTCCTGCCTGTCATCTGCTTGACAATTGCCAGCTGTGCTGCGTAATTCCTGCCTGCTCAGCTGCTTGATTATTGCCAGCTGAGCAGCATGATTCCTCACACCTGAGTTCCATGATTATTGCCTGCTGACTGTTTGATTCGTGCCTACTCAGCTCTTTGTTTATTGCCTCCAGAGGCACATGATCAGTGTATGATAGCAAACATGATCAGCGCATGATCAGTCACATGATCAGCGCCATTAAGTCACGTGATCACTACATGATAGTCATGTGATCAGTCCATGCTCAGTCACGGTATCAGTGCATGATCAGCCACGTGATCAGTGCATGATCAGCCACGTGATCAGTTCATGATAGCCACGTGATCAGTGCATGATCAGTCACGTGATCAGTGCATGACCAGGCACGTGATCAGTGCATGATCAGCCACGTGATCAGTGCATGATAGCCACGTGATCAGTGCATGATCAGTCACCTGATGGGTGTATGATCAGTCACGTGACCAGTACATGGTAGCTACATGATCATTGCATGATCAGCCACGTGAGTAGTGCATGATAGCCACGTGATCAGTGCATGATCAGTCACGTGATCAGTGCATGATCAGTCACGTGAACAGTGCATGAGTCACGTGATCAGTGCATGATCAGCCACGTGATCAGTGCATGATCAGTCACGTGATCAGTGCATGATCAGCCACGTGATCAGTGCATGATCAGTCACGTGATCAGTGCATGATATAGACGTGATCAGTGCATGATCAGTCACGTGATCAGTGCATGATAGCCACGTGATCAGTGCATGATCAGTCACGTGATCAGTGCATGATCAGTCACGTGACCAGTACATGGTAGCTACGTGATCAGTGCATGATCAGCCACGTGATCAGTGCATGATAGCCACGTGATCAGTGCATGATCAGTCACGTGATCAGTGCATGATCAGTCACGTGATCAGTGCATGATCAGCCACGTGATCAGTGCATGATCAGCCACGTGATCAGTGCATGATAGCCACGTGATCAGTGCATGATCAGTCACGTGATCAGTGCATGATCAGCCACGTGATCAGTGCATGATCAGCCACGTGATCAGTGCATGATAGCCACGTGATCAGTGCATGATCAGTCACGTGATCAGTGCATGATCAGTCACGTGACCAGTGCATGATAGCTACGTGATCAGTGCATGATCAGCCACGTGATCAGTGCATGATAGCCACGTGATCAGTGCATGATCAGTCACGTGATCAGTGCATGATCAGTCACGTGATCAGTGCATGATCAGGCACGTGATCAGTGCATGATCAGCCACGTGATCAGTGCATGATAGCCACGTGATCAGTGCATGATCAGTCACGTGATCAGTGCATGATCAGTCACGTGATCAGTGCATGATCAGCCACGTGATCAGTGCATGATCAGCCACGTGATCAGTGCATGATCAATTACGTGATCAGTGCATGATCAGTCACGTGACCAGTACATGGTAGCTACGTGATCAGTGCATGATCAGCCACGTGATCAGTGCATGATAGCCACGTGATCAGTGCATGATCAGTCACGTGATCAGTGCATGATCAGTCACGTGATCAGTGCATGATCAGTCACGTGATCAGTGCATGATCAATTACGTGATCAGTGCATGATCAGTCACGTGATCAGTGCATGATAGCTACGTGATCATTGCATGATCAGCCACGTGATCAGTGCATGATAGCCACGTGATCAGTGCATGATCAGCCACGTGATCAGTGCATGATCAGTCACGTGATAGTGTGTGATCAGCCACGTGATCAGTGCATGATCAGTCACGTGATCAGTGCATGATATAGACGTGATCAGTGCATGATCAGTCACGTGATCAGTGCATGATAGCCACGTGATCAGTGCATGATCAGTCACGTGATCAGTGCATGATCAGTCACGTGACCAGTGCATGGTAGCTACGTGATCAGTGCATGATCAGCCACGTGATCAGTGCATGATAGCCACGTGATCAGTGCATGATCAGTCACGTGATCAGTGCATGATCAGTCACGTGATCAGTGCATGATCAGTCACGTGATCAGTGCATGATCAATTACGTGATCAGTGCATGATCAGTCACGTGATCAGTGCATGGTAGTACGTGATCAGTGCATGATCAGCCACGTGATCAGTGCATGATAGCCACGTGATCAGTGCATGATCAGTCACGTGATCAGTGTATGATCATCCACGTGATCAGTGCATGATCAGTCACGTGATCAGTGCATGATATAGACGTGATCAGTGCATGATCAGTCACGTGATCAGTGCATGATCAGCCACGTGATCAGTGCATGATAGCCAGTGATCAGTGCATGATAGCCAGTGATCAGTGCATGATCAGTCACGTGATCAGTGCATGATCAGCCACGTGATCAGTGCATGATAGCCACGTGATCAGTGCATGATCAGCCACGTGATCAGTGCATGATCAGCCACGTGATCAGTGCATGATCAGCCACGTGATCAGTGCATGATCAGACACGTGATCAGTGCATGATCAGCCACGTGATCAGTGCATGATAGCCACGTGATCAGTGCATGATCAGCACGTGATCAGTGTATGATCAGCCACGTGATCAGTGCATGATAGCCACGTGATCAGTGCATGATCAGTCACGTGATCAGTGTATGATCAGCCACGTGAACAGTGCATGCTCAGTCACGTGATCAGGGCCTGCTGAGCTGCGTGATTACTGTCTGCTCATCTGCTTGACAATTGCCAGCTGAGCTGCACGATTCCTGCCTGTCATCTGCTTGACAATTATCAGCTGTGCTGCGTAATTCCTGCCTGCTCAGCTGCTTGATTATTGCCAGCTGAGCAGCATGATTCCTCACACCTGAGTTCCATGATTATTGCCTGCTGACTGTTTGATTCGTGCCTACTCAGCTCTTTGTTTATTGCCTCCAGAGGCACATGATCAGTGTATGATAGCAAACATGATCAGTGCATGATCAGTCACATGATCAGTGCATTAAGTCACGTGATCACTACATGATAGTCATGTGATCAGTCCATGCTCAGTCACGGTATCAGTGCATGATCAGCCACGTGATCAGTGCATGATCAGCCACGTGATCAGTGCATGATCAGTCACGTGATCAGTGCATGATCAATCACGTGATCAGTGCATGATCAGTCACGTGATCAGTGCATGATAGCTACGTGATCAGTGCATGATCAGCCACGTGATCAGTGCATGATCAGCCACGTGATCAGTGCATGATCAGTCACGTGATCAGTGCATGATCATCCACGTGATCAGTGCATGATCAGTCACGTGATCAGTGCATGATATAGACGTGATCAGTGCATGATCAGTCACGTGATCAGTGCATGATCAGCCACGTGATCAGTGCATGATCAGCCAGTGATCAGTGCATGATAGCCAGTGATCAGTGCATGATCAGTCACGTGATCAGTGTATGATCAGCCACGTGATCAGTGCATGATCAGCCACGTGATCAGTGCATGATCAGCCACGTGATCAGTGCATGATCAGTTACGTGAGCAGTGTATGATCAGCCACGTGATCAGTGCATGGTCAGACACGTGAACAGTGTATGATCAGCCACGTGATCAGTGCATGATAGCCACGTGATCAGTGCATGATCAGTCACGTGATCAGTGTATGATCAGCCACGTGAACAGTGCATGCTCAGTCACGTGATCTGGGCCTGCTGAGCTGCGTGATTACTGTCTGCTCATCTGCTTGACAATTGCCAGCTGAGCTGCACGATTCCTGCCTGTCATCTGCTTGACAATTGCCAGCTGTGCTGCGTAATTCCTGCCTGCTCAGCTGCTTGATTATTGCCAGCTGAGCAGCATGATTCCTCACACCTGAGTTCCATGATTATTGCCTGCTGACTGTTTGATTCGTGCCTACTCAGCTCTTTGTTTATTGCCTCCAGAGGCACATGATCAGTGTATGATAGCAAACATGATCAGCGCATGATCAGTCACATGATCAGCGCCATTAAGTCACTGATAGTCATGTGATCAGTCCATGCTCAGTCACGGTATCAGTGCATGATCAGCCACGTGATCAGTGCATGATCTGTCACATGATTAGTGTATGATCATCCACGTGATCAGTGCATGGGCAGTCATGTGATCAGTGCATGATATAGACGTGATCAGTTCATGATCAGTCTCGTGATCAGTGCATGATAGCCACGTGATCAGTGCATGATCAGCCACGTGATCAGTGCATGATAGCTATGTGATCAGTGCATGATTTGTCACGTGATCAGTGCATGATCAGCCACGTGATCAGTGCATGATCAGCCACGTGATCAGTGCATGATAGCCACGTGATCAGTGCATGATCAGTCACGTGATCAGTGCATGATCAGTCACGTGACAGTGCATGGTAGCTACGTGATCAGTGCATGATCAGCCACGTGATCAGTGCATGATAGCCACGTGATCAGTGCATGATCAGTCACGTGATCAGTGCATGATCAGTCACGTGATCAGTGCATGATCAGCCACCTGATCAGTGCATGATCAATTACGTGATCAGTGCATGATCAGTCACGTGACCAGTACATGGTAGCTACGTGATCATTGCATGATCAGCCACGTGATCAGTGCATGATAGCCACGTGATCAGTGCATGATCAGTCACGTGATCAGTGCATGATCATCCGTGATCAGTGCATGATCAGTCATCATGTGATCAGTGCATGATATAGACGTGATCAGTGCATGATCAGTCACGTGATCAGTGCATGATCAGCCACGTGATCAGTGCATGATAGCCAGTTGATCAGTGCATGATCAGCCAGTGATCAGTGCATGATCAGTCACGTGATCAGTGCATGATCAGCCACGTGATCAGTGCATGATAGCCACTGATCAGTGCATGATCAGCCACGTGATCAGTGCATGATCAGCCACGTGATCAGTGCATGATCAGCCACGTGATCAGTGCATGATCAGCCACGTGATCAGTGCATGATCAGCCACGTGATCAGTGCATGATAGCCACGTGATCAGTGCATGATCAGTCACGTGATCAGTGTATGATCAGCCACGTGATCAGTGCATGATAGCCACGTGATCAGTGCATGATCAGTCACGTGATCAGTGTATGATCAGCCACGTGAACAGTGCATGCTCAGTCACGTGATCTGGGCCTGCTGAGCTGCGTGATTACTGTCTGCTCATCTGCTTGACAATTGCCAGCTGAGCTGCACGATTCCTGCCTGTCATCTGCTTGACAATTGCCAGCTGTGCTGCGTAATTCCTGCCTGCTCAGCTGCTTGATTATTGCCAGCTGAGCAGCATGATTCCTCACAGCTGAGTTCCATGATTATTGCCTGCTGACTGTTTGATTCGTGCCTACTCAGCTCTTTGTTTATTGCCTCCAGAGGCACATGATCAGTGTATGATAGCAAACATGATCAGTGCATGATCAGTCACATGATCAGCGCCATTAAGTCACGTGATCACTACATGATAGTCATGTGATCAGTCCATGCTCAGTCACGGTATCAGTGCATGATCAGCCACGTGATCAGTGCATGATCAGCCACGTGATCAGTGCATGATAGCCACGTGATCAGTGCATGATCAGTCACGTGATCAGTGCATGACCAGGCACGTGATCAGTGCATGATCAGCCACGTGATCAGTGCATGATAGCCACGTGATCAGTGCATGATCAGTCACCTGATGGGTGTATGATCAGTCACGTGACCAGTACATGGTAGCTACATGATCATTGCATGATCAGCCACGTGAGTAGTGCATGATAGCCACGTGATCAGTGCATGATCAGTCACGTGATCAGTGCATGATCAGTCACGTGATCAGTGCATGATCAGTCACGTGATCAGTGCATGATCAGCCACGTGATCAGTGCATGATCAGTCACGTGATCAGTGCATGATAGCCACGTGATCAGTGCATGATCAGCCGTGATCAGTGCATGATAGCCACGTGATCAGTGCATGATAGCCACGTGATCAGTGCATGATCAGTCACGTGATCAGTGCATGATAGCACGTGATCATTGCATGATCAGCACGTGATCAGTGCATGATAGCCACGTGATCAGTGCATGATCAGTCACGTGATCAGTGCATGATCATCCACGTGATCAGTGCATGATCAGTCACGTGATCAGTGCATGATATAGACGTGATCAGTGCATGATCAGTCACGTGATCAGTGCATGATCAGCCACGTGATCAGTGCATGATAGCCAGTGATCAGTGCATGATAGCCACGTGATCAGTGCATGATCAGTCACGTGATCAGTGCATGATCAGCCACGTGATCAGTGCATGATAGCCACGTGATCAGTGCATGATCAGCCACGTGATCAGTGCATGATCAGTCACGTGATCAGTGCATGATCAGCCACGTGATCAGTGCATGATCAGCCACGTGATCAGTGCATGATCAGCCACGTGATCAGTGCATGATAGCCACGTGATCAGTGCATGATCAGTCACGTGAGCAGTGTATGATCAGCCACGTGATCAGTGCATGATAGCCACGTGATCAGTGCATGATCAGTCACGTGATCAGTGTATGATCAGCCACGTGAACAGTGCATGCTCAGTCACGTGATCTGGGCCTGCTGAGCTGCGTGATTACTGTCTGCTCATCTGCTTGACAATTGCCAGCTGAGCTGCACGATTCCTGCCTGTCATCTGCTTGACAATTGCCAGCTGTGCTGCGTAATTCCTGCCTGCTCAGCTGCTTGATTATTGCCAGCTGAGCAGCATGATTCCTCACAGCTGAGTTCCATGATTATTGCCTGCTGACTGTTTGATTCGTGCCTACTCAGCTCTTTGTTTATTGCCTCCAGAGGCACATGATCAGTGTATGATAGCAAACATGATCAGTGCATGATCAGTCACATGATCAGCGCCATTAAGTCACGTGATCACTACATGATAGTCATGTGATCAGTCCATGCTCAGTCACGGTATCAGTGCATGATCAGCCACGTGATCAGTGCATGATCAGCCACGTGATCAGTGCATGATCAGCCACGTGATCAGTGCATGATCAGTCACGTGATCAGTGCATGATCAGGCACGTGATCAGTGCATGATCAGCCACGTGATCAGTGCATGATAGCCACGTGATCAGTGCATGATCAGTCACCTGATGGGTGTATGATCAGTCACGTGACCAGTACATGGTAGCTACATGATCATTGCATGATCAGCCACGTGAGTAGTGCATGATAGCCACGTGATCAGTGCATGATCAGTCACGTGATCAGTGCATGATCAGTCACGTGATCAGTGCATGATAGTCACGTGATCAGTGCATGATCAGCCACGTGATCAGTGCATGATCAGTCACGTGATCAGTACATGATAGCACGTGATCAGTGCATGATCAGCCACGTGATCAGTGCATGATCAGCCACGTGATCAGTGCATGATCAGTCACGTGATCAGTGCATGATCATCCACGTGATCAGTGCATGATCAGTCACGTGATCAGTGCATGATCAGACGTGATCAGTGCATGATCAGTCACGTGATCAGTGCATGATCAGCCACGTGATCAGTGCATGATAGCCAGTGATCAGTGCATGATAGCCAGTGATCAGTGCATGATCAGTCACGTGATCAGTGCATGATCAGCCACGTGATCAGTGCATGATAGCCACGTGATCAGTGCATGATCAGCCACGTGATCAGTGCATGATCAGTCACGTGATCAGTGCATGATCAGCCACGTGATCAGTGCATGATCAGCCACGTGATCAGTGCATGATCAGCCACGTGATCAGTGCATGATCAGCCACGTGATCAGTGCATGATCAGTTACGTGAGCAGTGTATGATCAGCCACGTGATCAGTGCATGATAGCCACGTGATCAGTGCATGATCAGTCACGTGATCAGTGTATGATCAGCCACGTGAACAGTGCATGCTCAGTCACGTGATCTGGGCCTGCTGAGCTGCGTGATTACTGTCTGCTCATCTGCTTGACAATTGCCAGCTGAGCTGCACGATTCCTGCCTGTCATCTGCTTGACAATTGCCAGCTGTGCTGCGTAATTCCTGCCTGCTCAGCTGCTTGATTATTGCCAGCTGAGCAGCATGATTCCTCACAGCTGAGTTCCATGATTATTGCCTGCTGACTGTTTGATTCGTGCCTACTCAGCTCTTTGTTTATTGCCTCCAGAGGCACATGATCAGTGTATGATAGCAAACATGATCAGTGCATGATCAGTCACATGATCAGCGCCATTAAGTCACGTGATCACTACATGATAGTCATGTGATCAGTCCATGCTCAGTCACGGTATCAGTGCATGATCAGCCACGTGATCAGTGCATGATCAGCCACGTGATCAGTGCATGATCAGCCACGTGATCAGTGCATGATCAGTCACGTGATCAGTGCATGATCAGGCACGTGATCAGTGCATGATCAGCCACGTGATCAGTGCATGATAGCCACGTGATCAGTGCATGATCAGTCACCTGATGGGTGTATGATCAGTCACGTGACCGGTACATGGTAGCTACATGATCATTGCATGATCAGCCACGTGAGTAGTGCATGATAGCCACGTGATCAGTGCATGATCAGTCACGTGATCAGTGCATGATCAGTCACGTGATCAGTGCATGATCAGTCACGTGATCAGTGCATGATCATCACGTGATCAGTGCATGATCAGTCACGTGATCAGTGCATGATAGCCACGTGATCAGTGCATGATCAGCCACGTGATCAGTGCATGATAGCCACGTGATCAGTGCATGATAGCCACGTGATCAGTGCATGATCAGTCACGTGATCAGTGCATGATAGCACATGTGATCATTGCATGATCAGCCACGTGATCAGTGCATGATAGCCACGTGATCAGTGCATGATCAGTCACATGATCAGTGCATGATCATCCGTGATCAGTGCATGATCAGTCACGTGATCAGTGCATGATATAGACGTGATCAGTGCATGATCAGTCACGTGATCAGTGCATGATCAGCCACGTGATCAGTGCATGATAGCCAGTGATCAGTGCATGATAGCCAGTGATCAGTGCATGATCAGTCACGTGATCAGTGCATGATCAGCCACGTGATCAGTGCATGATAGCCACGTGATCAGTGCATGATCAGCCACGTGATCAGTGCATGATCAGCCACGTGATCAGTGCATGATCAGCCACGTGATCAGTGCATGATCAGCCACGTGATCAGTGCATGATCAGCCACGTGATCAGTGCATGATCAGCCACGTGATCAGTGCATGATCAGTCACGTGATCAGTGCATGATCAGCCACGTGATCAGTGCATGATAGCCACGTGATCAGTGCATGATCAGTCACGTGATCAGTGTATGATCAGCCACGTGAACAGTGCATGCTCAGTCACGTGATCAGGGCCTGCTGAGCTGCGTGATTACTGTCTGCTCATCTGCTTGACAATTGCCAGCTGAGCTGCACGATTCCTGCCTGTCATCTGCTTGACAATTGCCAGCTGTGCTGCGTAATTCCTGCCTGCTCAGCTGCTTGATTATTGCCAGCTGAGCAGCATGATTCCTCACAGCTGAGTTCCATGATTATTGCCTGCTGACTGTTTGATTCGTGCCTACTCAGCTCTTTGTTTATTGCCTCCAGAGGCACATGATCAGTGTATGATAGCAAACATGATCAGCGCATGATCAGTCACATGATCAGCGCCATTAAGTCACGTGATCACTACATGATAGTCATGTGATCAGTCCATGCTCAGTCACGGTATCAGTGCATGATCAGCCACGTGATCAGTGCATGATCAGCCACGTGATCAGTGCATGATAGCCACGTGATCAGTGCATGATCAGTCACGTGATCAGTGCATGATCAGGCACGTGATCAGTGCATGATCAGCCACGTGATCAGTGCATGATAGCCACGTGATCAGTGCATGATCAGTCACCTGATGGGTGTATGATCAGTCACGTGACCAGTACATGGTAGCTACATGATCATTGCATGATCAGCCACGTGAAGTGCATGATAGCCACGTGATCAGTGCATGATCAGTCACGTGATCAGTGCATGATCAGTCACGTGATCAGTGCATGATCAGTCACGTGATCAGTGCATGATCAATTACGTGATCAGTGCATGATCAGTCACGTGACAGTGCATGGTAGCTACGTGATCAGTGCATGATCAGCCACGTGATCAGTGCATGATAGCCACGTGATCAGTGCATGATAGTCACGTGATCAGTGCATGATCAGTCATGTGATACGTGTGTGATCAGCCACGTGATCAGTGCATGATATCCACGTGATCAGTGCATGATAGCCACGTGATCAGTGCATGAGTAGCCACGTGATCAGTGCATGATCAGTCACGTGATACATGTGTGATCAGCCACGTGATCAGTGCATGATGAGCCACGTGATCAGTGCAGGATCAATTACGTGATCAGTGCATGATCAGTCACGTGACCAGTACATGGTTGCTACGTGATCGTTGCATGATCAGCCACGTGAGCAGAGCATGATAGCCACGTGATCAGTGCATGATCAGTCACGTGATCAGTACATGATCAGTCACGTGAACAGTGCATGATCATTTACGTGATCTGTGCATGATCAGTCACGTGACCAGTATATGGTAGCTACGTGATCATTCCATGACAGCCACGTGAGCAGTGCATGATAGCCACGTGATGTGTGCATGATGAGTTACGTGAGCAGAGTATGATCAGCCACGTGATCAGTGCATGAGTGCCACGTGATCAGTGCATGATATGTCACGTGACAGGTGTGTGATCAGCCACGTGAACAGTGCATGTTCAGCCACGTGATCAGTGCATGATAGCCACGTGATCAGTGCATGATCAGTTACGTGAGCAGTGTATGATCAGCCACGTGATCAGTGCATGGTCAGACACGTGAACAGTGTATGATCAGCCACGTGATCAGTGCATGATATCCAAGTGATCAGTGCATGATCATCACGTGATCAGTGTATGATCAGCCACGTGAACAGTGCATGCTCAGTCACGTGATCAGGGCCTGCTGAGCTGCGTGATTACTGTCTGCTCATCTGCTTGACAATTGCCAGCTGAGCTGCACGATTCCTGCCTGTCATCTGCTTGACAATTGCCAGCTGTGCTGCGTAATTCCTGCCTGCTCAGCTGCTTGATTATTGCCAGCTGAGCAGCATGATTCCTCACAGCTGA
This sequence comes from Bos javanicus, assembly GCF_032452875.1. Taxonomy (NCBI): domain Eukaryota; kingdom Metazoa; phylum Chordata; class Mammalia; order Artiodactyla; family Bovidae; genus Bos; species Bos javanicus. The sequence continues at coordinate 718,304 of NW_026893619.1, forward strand.
GTTCCATGATTATTGCCTGCTGACTGTATGATTCGTGCCTACTCAGCTCTTTGTTTATTGCCTCCAGAGGCACATGATCAGTGTATGATAGCAAACATGATCAGTGCATGATCAGTCACATGATCAGTGCCATTAAGTCACGTGATCACTACATGATAGTCATGTGATCAGTCCATGCTCAGTCACGGTATCAGTGCATGATGATCCACGTGATCAGTGCATGATCAGCCACGTGATCAGTGCATGATCAGCCATGTGATCAGTGCATGATCAGTCACGTGATCAGTGCATGATCAGGCAGGTGATCAGTGCATGATCAGTCACGTGATCAGTGCATGATCAGTCACGTGATCAGTGCATGATCAGTCACGTGATCAGTGCATGATCAGCCACGTGATCAGTGCATGATCAGCCACGTGATCAGTGCATGATCAGTCACGTGATCAGTGCATGATCAGTCACGTGACCAGTACATGGTAGCTACGTGATCATTGCATGATCAGCCACGTGAGTGCATGATAGCCACGTGATCAGTGCATGATCAGTCACGTGATCAGTGCATGATCAGTCACGTGATCAGTGCATGATCAGTCACGTGATCAGTGCATGATCAATTACGTGATCAGTGCATGATCAGTCACGTGACCAGTACATGGTAGCTACGTGATCAGTGCATGATCAGCCACGTGATCAGTGCATGATAGCCACGTGATCAGTGCATGATCAGTCACGTGATCAGTGCATGATCATCCACGTGATCAGTGCATGATCAGTCACGTGATCAGTGCATGATATAGACGTGATCAGTGCATGATCAGTCACGTGATCAGTGCATGATCAGCCACGTGATCAGTGCATGATAGCCAGTGATCAGTGCATGATAGCCAGTGATCAGTGCATGATCAGTCACGTGATCAGTGCATGATCAGCCACGTGATCAGTGCATGATAGCCACGTGATCAGTGCATGATCAGCCACGTGATCAGTGCATGATCAGTTACGTGAGCAGTGTATGATCAGCCACGTGATCAGTGCATGGTCAGACACGTGAACAGTGTATGATCAGCCACGTGATCAGTGCATGATAGCCACGTGATCAGTGCATGATCAGTCACGTGATCAGTGTATGATCAGCCACGTGAACAGTGCATGCTCAGTCACGTGATCTGGGCCTGCTGAGCTGCGTGATTACTGTCTGCTCATCTGCTTGACAATTGCCAGCTGAGCTGCACGATTCCTGCCTGTCATCTGCTTGACAATTGCCAGCTGTGCTGCGTAATTCCTGCCTGCTCAGCTGCTTGATTATTGCCAGCTGAGCAGCATGATTCCTCACACCTGAGTTCCATGATTATTGCCTGCTGACTGTTTGATTCGTGCCTACTCAGCTCTTTGTTTATTGCCTCCAGAGGCACATGATCAGTGTATGATAGCAAACATGATCAGTGCATGATCAGTCACATGATCAGCGCCATTAAGTCACGTGATCACTACATGATAGTCATGTGATCAGTCCATGCTCAGTCACGGTATCAGTGCATGATCAGCCACGTGATCAGTGCATGATCTGTCACAGGATTAGTGTATGATCATCCACGTGATCAGTGCATGGGCAGTCATGTGATCAGTGCATGATATAGACGTGATCAGTGCATGATCAGTCACAGTGATCAGTGCATGATAGCCACGTGATCAGTGCATGATCAGTCACCTGATGGGTGTATGATCATCACGTGACCTGTACATGGTAGCTACATGATCATTGCATGATCAGCCACGTGAGTAGTGCATGATAGCCACGTGATCAGTGCATGATCAGTCACGTGATCAGTGCATGATCAGTCACGTGATCAGTGCATGATCAGCCACGTGATCAGTGCATGATCAGCCACGTGATCAGTGCATGATCAGTCACGTGATCAGTGCATGATAGCTCACGTGACAGTGCATGATCAGCCGCAGTGAGCAGTGCATGATAGCCACGTGATCAGTGCATGATCAGTCACGTGATCAGTGCATGATCAGCCACGTGATCAGTGCATGATCAGTCACGTGATCAGCATGATATAGACGTGATCAGTGCATGATCAGTCACGTGATCAGTGCATGATCAGCCACGTGATCAGTGCATGATCAGCAGTGATGAGTGCATGATAGCCACGTGATCAGTGCATGATCAGTCACGTGATCAGTGCATGATCAGCCACGTGATCAGTGCATGATAGCCACGTGATCAGTGCATGATCAGCCACGTGATCAGTGCATGATCAGTCACGTGATCAGTGCATGATCAGCCACGTGATCAGTGCATGATCAGCCACGTGATCAGTGCATGATCAGCCACGTGATCAGTGCATGATAGCCACGTGATCAGTGCATGATCAGCCACGTGATCAGTGCATGATCAGCCACGTGATCAGTGCATGATAGCCACGTGATCAGTGCATGATCAGTCACGTGATCAGTGTATGATCAGCCACGTGAACAGTGCATGCTCAGTCACGTGATCAGGGCCTGCTGAGCTGCGTGATTACTGTCTGCTCATCTGCTTGACAATTGCCAGCTGAGCTGCACGATTCCTGCCTGTCATCTGCTTGACAATTGCCAGCTGTGCTGCGTAATTCCTGCCTGCTCAGCTGCTTGATTATTGCCAGCTGAGCAGCATGATTCCTCACACCTGAGTTCCATGATTATTGCCTGCTGACTGTTTGATTCGTGCCTACTCAGCTCTTTGTTTATTGCCTCCAGAGGCACATGATCAGTGTATGATAGCAAACATGATCAGCGCATGATCAGTCACATGATCAGCGCCATTAAGTCACGTGATCAGTACATGATAGTCATGTGATCAGTCCATGATCAGTCACGGTATCAGTGCATGATCAGCCACGTGATCAGTGCATGATCAGTCACGTGATCAGTGCATGATCAGTCACGTGATCAGTGCATGATCAATTACGTGATCAGTGCATGATCAGTCACGTGATCAGTGCATGATAGCCACGTGATCAGTGCATGATCAGCCACGTGATCAGTGCATGATAGCCACGTGATCAGTGCATGATCAGTCACGTGATCAGTGCATGATCAGTCACGTGATCAGTGCATGATCAGTCACGTGATCAGTGCATGATCAGACGTGATCAGTGCATGATCAGTCACGTGATCATGCATGATCAGCCGTGATCAGTGCATGATAGCCACGTGATCAGTGCATGATAGCCACGTGATCAGTGCATGATCAGTCACGTGATCAGTGCATGATCAGCCACGTGATCAGTGCATGATCAGCCACGTGATCAGTGCATGATCAGCCACGTGATCAGTGCATGATCAGTCACGTGATCAGTGTGATCAGCCACGTGATCAGTGCATGATCAGCACGTGATCAGTGTATGATCAGCCACGTGATCAGTGCATGATAGCCACGTGATCAGTGCATGATCATTCGTGATCAGTGTATGATCAGCCACGTGATCAGTGCATGCTCAGTCACGTGATCAGGCCTGCTGAGCTGCGTGATTACTGTCTGCTCATCTGCTTGACAATTGCCAGCTGAGCTGCACGATTCCTGCCTGTCATCTGCTTGACAATTGCCAGCTGTGCTGCGTAATTCCTGCCTGCTCAGCTGCTTGATTATTGCCAGCTGAGCAGCATGATTCCTCACAGCTGAGTTCATGATTATTGCCTGCTGACTGTTTGATTCCTACTCAGCTCTTTGTTTATTGCCTCCAGAGGCACATGATCAGTGTATGATAGCAAACATGATCAGCGCATGATCAGTCACATGATCAGTGCATTAAGTCACGTGATCAGTGCATGATAGTCATGTGATCAGTCCATGCTCAGTCACGTATCAGTGCATGATCAGCCACGTGATCAGTGCATGATCAGCACACGTGATCAGTGCATGATCAGCCACGTGATCAGTGCATGATCAGTCACGTGATCAGTGCATGACGTGAGCACGTGATCAGTGTATGATCAGCCACGTGATCAGTGCATGATAGCCGTGATCAGTGCATGATCAGTCACGTGATCAGTGTATGATCAGTCACGTGACCAGTACATGGTAGCTACATGATCATTGCATGATCAGCCACGTGATCAGTGCATGATAGCCACGTGATCAGTGCATGATCATCACGTGATCAGTGCATGATCAGTCGTGATCAGTGCATGATCAGTCACGTGATCAGTGCATGATCAATGCCGTGATCAGTGCATGATCAGCCCATGATCAGTGCATTGTGCTTCGTGATCAGTGCATGACAGCACGTGATCAGTGCATGATAGCACGTGATCAGTGCATGATCAGTCACGTGATCAGTGCATGATCATCCGTGATCAGTGCATGATCAGTCACGTGATCAGTGCATGATCATTCATTGATCAGTGCATGATCAGTCATGTGATCAGTACATGATAGCTACGTGATCAGTGCATGATCAGCCACGTGATCAGTGCATGATAGCCACGTGATCAGTGCATGATCAGTCACGTGATGTGATCATCCACGTGATGGTCATGGGAGTCATGTGTCAGTGCATGATATAGCCGTGATCAGTGCATGATCAGTCGTGATCAGTGCATGATCAGCCACGTGATCAGTGCATGATCAGCCAGATCAATGAGTGCCGCGATAATGATAGTCAGTATGATCAGTCACGTGATCAGTGCATGATCAGCCACGTGATCAGTGCATGATAGCCACTGATCAGTGCATGATCAGCCGTGATCAGTGCATGATCAGTTCGTGAGCAGTGTATGTCAGCCGTGATCAGTGCATGATCAGACCATGATCAGTGTATGATCAGCGTGATCAGTGCATGATCAGCCACGTGATCAGTGCATGATCAGTGACGTGCACAGTGCATGATCAGCGTGAACAGTGCATGCTCAGTCACGTGATCTGGGCCTGCTGAGCTGCGCATTACGTCTGCTCATCTGCTTGACAATTGCCAGCTGAGCTGCACGATTCCTGCCTGTCATCTGCTTGACAATTGCCAGCTGTGCTGCGTAATTCCTGCCTGCTCAGCTGCTGATTATTGCCAGCTGAGCAGCATGATTCCTCACACCTGAGTTCCATGATTATTGCCTGCTGACTGTTTGATTCGTGCCTACTCAGCTCTTTGTTTATTGCCTCCAGAGGCACATGATCAGTGTATGATAGCAAACATGATCAGCGCATGATCAGTCACATGATCAGCGCCATTAAGTCCGTGATCACTACATGATAGTCATGTGATCAGTCCATGCTCAGTCACGGTATCAGTGCATGATCAGCCACGTGATCAGTGCATGATCAGCCACGTGATCAGTGCATGATCAGCCACGTGATCAGTGCATGATTCACGTGATCAGTGCATGATCAGTCACGTGATCAGTGCATGATCAGCCACGTGATCAGTGCATGATAGCCACGTGATCAGTGCATGATCAGTCACCTGATCAGTGTATGATCAGTCACGTGACCAGTACATGTAGCTACATGATCATTGCATGATCAGCCACGTGAGTAGTGCATGATAGCCACGTGATCAGTGCATGATCAGTCACGTGATCAGTGCATGATCAGTCACGTGATCAGTGTGATGAAGCCACGTGATCAGTGCATGATCAGTCACGTGATCAGTGCATGATCAGTCACGTGATCAGTACATGATAGCTACGTGATCAGTGCATGATCAGCCACGTGATCAGTGCATGATAGCCACGTGATCAGTGCATGATCAGTCACATGATCAGTGCATGATCATCCACGTGATCAGTGCATGATCAGTCACGTGATCAGTGCATGATATAGACGTGATCAGTGCATGATCAGTCACGTGATCAGTGCATGATCAGCCACGTGATCAGTGCATGATAGCCAGTGATCAGTGCATGATAGCCACGTGATCAGTGCATGATCAGTCACGTGATCAGTGCATGATCAGCCACGTGATCAGTGCATGATCAGCCACGTGATCAGTGCATGATCAGCCACGTGATCAGTGCATGATCAGTCACGTGATCAGTGCATGATCAGCCACGTGATCAGTGCATGATCAGCCACGTGATCAGTGCATGATCAGCCACGTGATCAGTGCATGATAGCCACGTGATCAGTGCATGATCAGTCACGTGATCAGTGCATGATCAGTCACGTGATCAGTGCATGATCAGCCACGTGATCAGTGCATGATCAGCCACGTGATCAGTGCATGATCAGTCACGTGATCAGTGCATGATAGCCACGTGATCAGTGCATGATCAGCCACGTGATCAGTGCATGGCAGCGTGATCAGTGCATGATCGCACGTGATCAGTGCATGATCAGTCACGTGACCAGTACATGGTAGCTACGTGATCAGTGCATGATCAGCCACGTGAGCAGTGCATGATAGCCACGTGATCAGTGCATGATCAGTCACGTGATCAGTGCATGATCATCCGTGATCAGTGCATGATCAGTCACGTGATCAGTGCATGATCAGACGTGATCAGTGCATGATCAGTCACGTGATCAGTATGATCAGCCACGTGATCAGTGCATGATAGCCACGTGATCAGTGCATGATAGCCACGTGATCAGTGCATGATCAGTCACGTGATCAGTGCATGATCAGCCACGTGATCAGTGCATGATAGCCGTGATCAGTGCATGATCAGCCACGTGATCAGTGCATGATCAGCCACGTGATCAGTGCATGATCAGCCACGTGATCAGTGCATGATCAACGTGATCAGTGCATGATCAGCCACGTGATCAGTGCATGATCAGCCACGTGATCAGTGCATGATCAGACACGTGAACAGTGTATGATCAGCCACGTGATCAGTGCATGATAGCCACGTGATCAGTGCATGATCATCACGTGATCAGTGTATGATCAGCCACGTGAACAGTGCATGCTCAGTCACGTGATCTGGGCCTGCTGAGCTGCGTGATTACTGTCTGCTCATCTGCTTGACAATTGCCAGCTGAGCTGCACGATTCCTGCCTGTCATCTGCTTGACAATTGCCAGCTGTGCTGCGTAATTCCTGCCTGCTCAGCTGCTTGATTATTGCCAGCTGAGCAGCATGATTCCTCACACTGAGTTCCATGATTATTGCCTGCTGACTGTTTGATTCGTGCCTACTCAGCTCTTTGTTTATTGCCTCCAGAGGCACATGATCAGTGTATGATAGCAAACATGATCAGCGCATGATCAGTCACATGATCAGCGCCATTAAGTCACGTGATCACTACATGATAGTCATGTGATCAGTCCATGCTCAGTCACGGTATCAGTGCATGATCAGCCACGTGATCAGTGCATGATCTGTCACGTGATCAGTGTCATGATCAGCCACGTGATCAGTGCATGATCAGTCACGTGATCAGTGCATGATAGACGTGATCAGTGCATGATCAGTCACGTGATCAGTGCATGATAGCCACGTGATCAGTGCATGATCAGTCACCTGATGGGTGTATGATCAGTCACGTGACCTGTACATGGTAGCTACATGATCATTGCATGATCAGCCACGTGAGTAGTGCATGATAGCCACGTGATCAGTGCATGATCAGTCACGTGATCAGTGCATGATCAGTCACGTGATCAGTGCATGATAGTCACGTGATCAGTGCATGATCAGCCACGTGATCAGTGCATGATCAGTCACGTGATCAGTGCATGATCAGCTACGTGATCAGTGCATGATCAGCACGTGATCAGTGCATGATAGCCACGTGATCAGTGCATGATCAGCCACGTGATCAGTGCATGATCAGTCACGTGATCAGTGCATGTAGCCACGTGATCAGTGCATGATCAGCCACGTGATCAGTGCATGATAGCCACGTGATCAGTGCATGATCAGTCACATGATCAGTGCATGATCATCCACGTGATCAGTGCATGATCAGTCATGTGATCAGTGCATGATATAGACGTGATCAGTGCATGATCAGTCACGTGATCAGTGCATGATCAGCCACGTGATCAGTGCATGATAGCCACGTGATGAGTGCATGATCAGCCACGTGATCAGTGCATGATCAGTCACGTGATCAGTGCATGATCAGCCACGTGATCAGTGCATGATAGCCACGTGATCAGTGCATGATCAGCCACGTGATCAGTGCATGATCAGTCACGTGATCAGTGCATGATCAGCCACGTGATCAGTGCATGATCAGCCACGTGATCAGTGCATGATCAGCCACGTGATCAGTGCATGATCAGCCACGTGATCAGTGCATGATCAGACACGTGATCAGTGTATGATCAGCCACGTGATCAGTGCATGATAGCCATGATCAGTGCATGATCAGTCACGTGATCAGTGTATGATCAGCCACGTGAACAGTGCATGCTCAGTCACGTGATCTGGGCCTGCTGAGCTGCGTGATTACTGTCTGCTCATCTGCTTGACAATTGCCAGCTGAGCTGCACGATTCCTGCCTGTCATCTGCTTGACAATTGCCAGCTGTGCTGCGTAATTCCTGCCTGCTCAGCTGCTTGATTATTGCCAGCTGAGCAGCATGATTCCTCACACTGAGTTCCATGATTATTGCCTGCTGACTGTTTGATTCGTGCCTACTCAGCTCTTTGTTTATTGCCTCCAGAGGCACATGATCAGTGTATGATAGCAAACATGATCAGCGCATGATCAGTCACATGATCAGCGCCATTAAGTCACGTGATCACTACATGATAGTCATGTGATCAGTCCATGCTCAGTCACGGTATCAGTGCATGATCAGCCACGTGATCAGTGCATGATCAGTCACGTGATCAGTGTATGATCAGCCACGTGATCAGTGCATGATCAGTCACGTGATCAGTGCATGATCAGGCGTGATCAGTGCATGATCAGTCACGTGATCAGTGCATGATAGCCACGTGATCAGTGCATGATCAGTCACCTGATGGGTGTATGATCATTCACGTGACCTGTACATGGTAGCTACATGATCATTGCATGATCAGCCACGTGAGTAGTGCATGATAGCCACGTGATCAGTGCATGATCAGTCACGTGATCAGTGCATGATCAGTCATGTGATCAGTGCATGATCAGTCACGTGATCAGTGCATGATCAGCCACGTGATCAGTGCATGATCAGTCACGTGATCAGTGCATGATCAGCCACGTGATCAGTGCATGATCAGTCACGTGATCAGTGCATGATCAGACGTGATCAGTGCATGATCAGTCACGTGATCAGTGCATGATAGCCACGTGATCAGTGCATGATCAGTCACGTGATCAGTGCATGATCAGTCACGTGATCAGTACATGGTAGCTACGTGATCAGTGCATGATCAGCACGTGATCAGTGCATGATAGCCACGTGATCAGTGCATGATCAGTCACGTGATCAGTGCATGATCAGTCACGTGATCAGTGCATGATCAGCCACGTGATCAGTGCATGATCAGCCACGTGATCAGTGCATGATAGCCACGTGATCAGTGCATGATCAGCCACGTGATCAGTGCATGATCAGTCACGTGATCAGTGCATGATCAGCCACGTGATCAGTGCATGATAGCCACGTGATCAGTGCATGATCAGTCACGTGATCAGTGCATGATCAGCCACGTGATCAGTGCATGATCAGCCACGTGATCAGTGCATGATCAGCCACGTGATCAGTGCATGATCAGCCACGTGATCAGTGCATGATCAGTCACGTGATCAGTGCATGATCAGTCACGTGATCAGTGCATGATCAGTCACGTGATCAGTGCATGATCAGCACGTGATCAGTGCATGATCAGTCACGTGATCAGTGCATGATCATCCACGTGATCAGTGCATGATCAGTCATGTGATCAGTGCATGATATGCCAGCGTGATCAGTGCATGATCAGTCACGTGATCAGTGCATGATAGCCACGTGATCAGTGCATGATCAGTCACGTGATCAGTGCATGATCAGTCACGTGATCAGTGCATGATAGCTACATGATCAGTGCATGATCAGCCACGTGATCAGTGCATGATGTCCACGTGATCAGTGCATGATAGTCGTGATCAGTGCATGATCAGTCACGTGATCAGTGCATGATCAGCCACGTGATCAGTGCATGATCAGCCACGTGATCAGTGCATGATCAGCCACGTGATCAGTGCATGATCAGTCACGTGATCAGTGCATGATCAGCCACGTGATCAGTGCATGATCAGCCACGTGATCAGTGCATGATAGCCACGTGATCAGTGCATGATCAGTCACGTGATCAGTGTATGATCAGTCACGTGACCAGTACATGGTAGCTACATGATCATTGCATGATCAGCCACGTGAGTAGTGCATGATAGCCACGTGATCAGTGCATGATCAGTCACGTGATCAGTGCATGATCCAGTGTGATCAGTGCATGATCAGCCACGTGATCAGTGCATGATCAGCCACGTGATCAGTGCATGATAGCCACGTGATCAGTGCATGATCAGTCACGTGATCAGTGCATGATCAGTCACGTGATCAGTGCATGATCAGCCACGTGATCAGTGCGTCAGCCACGTGATCAGTGCATGATCAATTACGTGATCAGTGCATGATCAGTCACGTGATCAGTGCATGATAGCTACGTGATCAGTGCATGATCAGCCACGTGATCAGTGCATGATAGCCACGTGATCAGTGCATGATCAGTCACGTGATCAGTGCATGATCAGTCACGTGATCAGTGCATGATCAGTACGTGATCAGTGCATGATCAGTTACGTGATCAGTGCATGATCAGTCACGTGATCAGTGCATGATAGCTACGTGATCAGTGCATGATCAGCCACGTGATCAGTGCATGATAGCCACGTGATCAGTGCATGATCAGTCACGTGATCAGTGCATGATCAGTCACGTGATCAGTGCATGATCAGTCACGTGATCAGTGCATGATCAGTTCGTGATCAGTGCATGATCAGTCACGTGATCAGTGCATGATAGCCACGTGATCAGTGCATGATCAGCCACGTGATCAGTGCACAAAGTGATCAGTGCATGATAGCCACGTGATCAGTGCATGATCAGTCACGTGATCAGTGCATGATCAGCCACGTGATCAGTGCATGATCAGCCACGTGATCAGTGCATGATCACCACGTGATCAGTGCATGATCAGCCACGTGATCAGTGCATGATCAGTCACGTGATCATGTGTGATCAGCCACGTGATCAGTGCATGATAGCCACGTGATCAGTGCATGATCAGTCACGTGATCAGTGCATGATCAGTCATGTGATCAGTGCATGATCAGGCATGATCAGTGCATGATCAGCCACGTGATCAGTGCATGATAGCCACGTGATCAGTGCATGATCAGTCACGTGATCAGTGCATGATCAGTCACGTGATCAGTGCATGATCAGCCACGTGATCAGTGCATGATCAGCCACGTGATCAGTGCATGATCAGTCACGTGATCAGTGCATGATCAGTCACGTGATCAGTGCATGGTAGCCACGTGATCAGTGCATGATCAGCCACGTGATCAGTGCATGATAGCCACGTGATCAGTGCATGATCAGTCACGTGATCAGTGCATGATCAGTCACACGTGTCAGTGCATGATCAGTCACGTGATCAGTGCATGATCAGTCACGTGATCAGTGCATGATCAGTCACGTGATCAGTGCATGGTAGCTACGTGATCAGTGCATGATCAGCCACGTGATCAGTGCATGATAGCCACGTGATCAGTGCATGATAGCCACGTGATCAGTGCATGATCAGTCACGTGATCAGTGCATGATCAGCCACGTGATCAGTGCATGATATCCACGTGATCAGTGCATGATAGCCACGTGATCAGTGCATGATGCCACGTGATCAGTGCATGATAGCCACGTGATCAGTGCATGATCAGTCATGATACATGTGTGATCAGCCACGTGATCAGTGCATGATGAGCCACGTGATCAGTGCAGGATCAATTACGTGATCAGTGCATGATCAGTCACGTGACCAGTACATGGTTGCTACGTGATCGTTGCATGATCAGCCACGTGAGCAGAGCATGATAGCCACGTGATCAGTGCATGATCAGTCACGTGATCAGTACATGATCAGTCACGTGAACAGTGCATGATCATTTACGTGATCTGTGCATGATCAGTCACGTGACCAGTATATGGTAGCTACGTGATCATTCATGACGAGCCACGTGAGCAGTGCATGATAGCCACGTGATGTGTGCATGATGAGTTACGTGAGCAGAGTATGATCAGCCACGTGATCAGTGCATGAGTGCCACGTGATCAGTGCATGATATGTCACGTGACAGGTGTGTGATCAGCCACGTGAACAGTGCATGTTCAGCCACGTGATCAGTGCATGATAGCCACGTGATCAGTGCATGATCAGTTACGTGAGCAGTGTATGATCAGCCACGTGATCAGTGCATGGTCAGACACGTGAACAGTGTATGATCAGCCACGTGATCAGTGCATGATATCCAAGTGATCAGTGCATGATCATCACGTGATCAGTGTATGATCAGCCACGTGAACAGTGCATGCTCAGTCACGTGATCTGGGCCTGCTGAGCTGCGTGATTACTGTCTGCTCATCTGCTTGACAATTGCCAGCTGAGCTGCACGATTCCTGCCTGTCATCTGCTTGACAATTGCCAGCTGTGTGCGTAATTCCTGCCTGCTCAGCTGCTTGATTATTGCCAGCTGAGCAGCATGATTCCTCAGCTGAGTTCCATGATTATTGCCTGCTGACTGTTTGATTCGTGCCTACTCAGCTCTTTGTTTATTGCCTCCAGAGGCACATGATCAGTGTATGATAGCAAACATGATCAGTGCATGATCAGTCACATGATCAGCGCCATTAAGTCACGTGATCACTACATGATAGTCATGTGATCAGTCCATGCTCAGTCACGGTATCAGTGCATGATCAGCCACGTGATCAGTGCATGATCAGCCACGTGATCAGTTCATGATAGCTATGTGATCAGTGCATGATCAGTCACGTGATCAGTGCATGATCAGGCACGTGATCAGTGCATGATCAGTCACGTGATCAGTGCATGATCAGTCACGTGATCAGTGCATGATCAGTGATCAGCCACGTGATCAGTGCATGATCAGCCACGTGATCAGTGCATGATCAGTCCGTGATCAGTGCATGATCAGTCACGTGACCAGTGCATGGTAGCTACGTGATCAGTGCATGATCAGCCACGTGATCAGTGCATGATAGCCACGTGATCAGTGCATGATCAGTCACGTGATCAGTGCATGATCAGTCACGTGATCAGTGCATGATCAGTCACGTGATCAGTGCATGTCAGTTACGTGATCAGTGCATGATCAGTCACGTGATCAGTGCATGATAGCCACGTGATCAGTGCATGATCAGCCACGTGATCAGTGCATGATCAGCCACGTGATCAGTGCATGTCAGTCACGTGATCAGTGCATGATCATCCACGTGATCAGTGCATGATCAGTCACGTGATCAGTGCATGATATGACGTGATCAGTGCATGATCAGTCAGTGATCAGTGCATGATCAGCCACTGATCAGTGCATGATAGCCAGTGATCAGTGCATGATAGCCACGTGATCAGTGCATGATCAGTCACGTGATCAGTGCATGATCAGCCACGTGATCAGTGCATGATAGCCACGTGATCAGTGCATGATCAGCCACGTGATCAGTGCATGGTCAGACACGTGACAGTGTATGATCAGCCACGTGATCAGTGCATGATAGCCACGTGATCAGTGCATGATCAGTCACGTGATCAGTGTATGATCAGCCACGTGAACAGTGCATGCTCAGTCACGTGATCTGGGCCTGCTGAGCTGCGTGATTACTGTCTGCTCATCTGCTTGACAATTGCCAGCTGAGCTGCACGATTCCTGCCTGTCATCTGCTTGACAATTGCCAGCTGTGCTGCGTAATTCCTGCCTGCTCAGCTGCTTGATTATTGCCAGCTGAGCAGCATGATTCCTCACACCTGAGTTCCATGATTATTGCCTGCTGACTGTTTGATTCGTGCCTACTCAGCTCTTTGTTTATTGCCTCCAGAGGCACATGATCAGTGTATGATAGCAAACATGATCAGCGCATGATCAGTCACATGATCAGCGCCATTAAGTCACGTGATCACTACATGATAGTCATGTGATCAGTCCATGCTCAGTCACGGTATCAGTGCATGATCAGCCACGTGATCAGTGCATGATCAGTCACACAGTGTATGATCAGTGATCAGTGCATGATCCATGTGATCAGTGCATGATTTGATCAGTGCATGATCAGTCACGTGATCAGTGCATGATAGCCACGTGATCAGTGCATGATCAGCCACGTGATCAGTGCATGATAGCCACGTGATCAGTGCATGATCAGTCACGTGATCAGTGCATGATCAGTCACGTGATCAGTGCATGATCAGCCAGTGATCAGTGCATGATAGCCACGTGATCAGTGCATGATCAGCCACGTGATCAGTGCATGATCAGTCACGTGATCAGTGCATGATCAGCCACGTGATCAGTGCATGATCATCCACGTGATCAGTGCATGATAGCCACGTGATCAGTGCATGATCAGTCACGTGATCAGTGCATGATCAGTCACGTGATCAGTGCATGATCAGCCACGTGATCAGTGCATGATCAGCCACGTGATCAGTGCATGATCAGTCACGTGATCAGTGCATGATAGCCACGTGATCAGTGCATGATCAGCCACGTGATCAGTGCATGATAGCCACGTGATCAGTGCATGATCAGTCACATGATCAGTGCATGATCATCCACGTGATCAGTGCATGATCAGTCATGTGATCAGTGCATGATATAGACGTGATCAGTGCATGATCAGTCACGTGATCAGTGCATGATCAGCCACGTGATCAGTGCATGATCAGCCACGTGATCAGTGCATGATCAGCCACGTGATCAGTGCATGATCAGTCACGTGATCAGTGCATGATCAGCCACGTGATCAGTGCATGATAGCCACGTGATCAGTGCATGATCAGCCACGTGATCAGTGCATGATCAGTCACGTGATCAGTGCATGATCAGCCACGTGATCAGTGCATGATCAGCCACGTGATCAGTGCATGATCAGCCACGTGATCAGTGCATGATAGCCACGTGATCAGTGCATGATCAGTCCGTGATCAGTGCATGATCAGTCACGTGATCAGTGCATGATCAGTCACGTGATCAGTGCATGATCAGTCACGTGATCAGTGCATGATCAGTCACGTGATCAGTGCATGATAGCTACGTGATCAGTGCATGATCAGCCACGTGATCAGTGCATGATAGCCACGTGATCAGTGCATGATCAGCCACGTGATCAGTGCATGATCAGTCACGTGATCAGTACATGGTAGCTACGTGATCAGTGCATGATCAGCCACGTGATCAGTGCATGATAGCCACGTGATCAGTGCATGATCAGTCACGTGATCAGTGCATGATCATCCACGTGATCAGTGCATGATCAGTCACGTGATCAGTGCATGATATAGACGTGATCAGTGCATGATCAGTCACGTGATCAGTGCATGATCAGCCACGTGATCAGTGCATGATCAGCCACGTGATCAGTGCATGATAGCCACGTGATCAGTGCATGATCAGTCACGTGATCAGTGCATGATCAGCCACGTGATCAGTGCATGATAGCCACGTGATCAGTGCATGATCAGCCACGTGATCAGTGCATGATCAGCCACGTGATCAGTGCATGATCAGCCACGTGATCAGTGCATGATCAGCCACGTGATCAGTGCATGATCAGCCACGTGATCAGTGCATGATCAGCCACGTGATCAGTGCATGATCAGACACGTGAACAGTGTATGATCAGCCACGTGATCAGTGCATGATAGCCACGTGATCAGTGCATGATCAGTCACGTGATCAGTGTATGATCAGCCACGTGAACAGTGCATGCTCAGTCACGTGATCTGGGCCTGCTGAGCTGCGTGATTACTGTCTGCTCATCTGCTTGACAATTGCCAGCTGAGCTGCACGATTCCTGCCTGTCATCTGCTTGACAATTGCCAGCTGTGCTGCGTAATTCCTGCCTGCTCAGCTGCTTGATTATTGCCAGCTGAGCAGCATGATTCCTCACAGCTGAGTTCCATGATTATTGCCTGCTGACTGTTTGATTCGTGCCTACTCAGCTCTTTGTTTATTGCCTCCAGAGGCACATGATCAGTGTATGATAGCAAACATGATCAGCGCATGATCAGTCACATGATCAGCGCCATTAAGTCACGTGATCACTACATGATAGTCATGTGATCAGTCCATGCTCAGTCACGGTATCAGTGCATGATCAGCCACGTGATCAGTGCATGATCAGCCACGTGATCAGTGCATGATCAGCCACGTGATCAGTGCATGATCAGTCACGTGATCAGTGCATGATCAGGCACGTGATCAGTGCATGATCAGTCACGTGATCAGTGCATGATAGCCACGTGATCAGTGCATGATCAGTCACCTGATGGGTGTATGATCAGTCACGTGACAGTACATGGTAGCTACATGATCATTGCATGATCAGCCACGTGATAGTGCATGATAGCCACGTGATCAGTGCATGATCAGTCACGTGATCAGTGCATGATCAGTCACGTGATCAGTGCATGATCAGTCACGTGATCAGTGCATGATCAGTCACGTGATCAGTGCATGATCAGTCACGTGATCAGTGCATGATCAGCCACGTGATCAGTGCATGATCAGCCACGTGATCAGTGCATGATAGCCACGTGATCAGTGCATGATCAGCCACGTGATCAGTGCATGATCAGTCACGTGATCAGTGCATGATAGCTACGTGATCAGTGCATGATCAGCCACGTGATCAGTGCATGATCAGTCACGTGATCAGTGCATGATCAGTCACGTGATCAGTGCATGATCATCCACGTGATCAGTGCATGATCAGTCACGTGATCAGTGCATGATATAGACGTGATCAGTGCATGATCAGTCACGTGATCAGTGCATGATCAGCCACGTGATCAGTGCATGATAGCCACGTGAATGGTGCATGATAGCCAGTGATCAGTGCATGATCAGTCACGTGATCAGTGCATGATCAGCCACGTGATCAGTGCATGATAGCCACGTGATCAGTGCATGATCAGCCACGTGATCAGTGCATGATCAGCCACGTGATCAGTGCATGATCAGCCACGTGATCAGTGCATGATCAGCCACGTGATCAGTGCATGATCAGCCACGTGATCAGTGCATGATCAGCCACGTGATCAGTGCATGATCAGTCACGTGATCAGTGTATGATCAGCCACGTGATCAGTGCATGATAGCCACGTGATCAGTGCATGATCAGTCACGTGATCAGTGTATGATCAGCCACGTGAACAGTGCATGCTCAGTCACGTGATCTGGGCCTGCTGAGCTGCGTGATTACTGTCTGCTCATCTGCTTGACAATTGCCAGCTGAGCTGCACGATTCCTGCCTGTCATCTGCTTGACAATTGCCAGCTGTGCTGCGTAATTCCTGCCTGCTCAGCTGCTTGATTATTGCCAGCTGAGCAGCATGATTCCTCACAGCTGAGTTCCATGATTATTGCCTGCTGACTGTTTGATTCGTGCCTACTCAGCTCTTTGTTTATTGCCTCCAGAGGCACATGATCAGTGTATGATAGCAAACATGATCAGTGCATGATCAGTCACATGATCAGCGCCATTAAGTCACGTGATCACTACATGATAGTCATGTGATCAGTCCATGCTCAGTCACGGTATCAGTGCATGATCAGCCACGTGATCAGTGCATGATCAGTCACGTGATCAGTGCATGATCAGCCACGTGATCAGTGCATGATCAGTCACGTGATCAGTGCATGATCAGGCACGTGATCAGTGCATGATCAGCCACGTGATCAGTGCATGATAGCCACGTGATCAGTGCATGATCAGTCACCTGATGGGTGTGATCAGTCACGTGACAGTACATGGTAGCTACATGATCATTGCATGATCAGCCACGTGAGTAGTGCATGATAGCCACGTGATCAGTGCATGATCAGTCACGTGATCAGTGCATGATCAGTCATGTGATCAGTGCATGATCAGTCACGTGATCAGTGCATGATCAGCCACGTGATCAGTGCATGATCAGTCACGTGATCAGTGCATGATCAGCCACGTGATCAGTGCATGATCAGTCACGTGATCAGTGCATGATATGTCGTGATCAGTGCATGATCAGTCACGTGATCAGTGCATGATAGCCACGTGATCAGTGCATGATCAGTCACGTGATCAGTGCATGATCAGTCACGTGATCAGTGCATGATAGCTACGTGATCAGTGCATGATCAGCCACGTGATCAGTGCATGATAGCCACGTGATCAGTGCATGATCAGTCACGTGATCAGTGCATGATCAGTCACGTGATCAGTGCATGATCAGCCACGTGATCAGTGCATGATCAGCCACGTGATCAGTGCATGATAGCCACGTGATCAGTGCATGATCAGTCACGTGATCAGTGCATGATCAGTCACGTGATCAGTGCATGATCAGCCACGTGATCAGTGCATGATAGCCACGTGATCAGTGCATGATCAGTCACGTGATCAGTGTATGATCAGTCACGTGATCAGTGCATGATAGCTACGTGATCAGTGCATGATCAGCCACGTGATCAGTGCATGATAGCCACGTGATCAGTGCATGATCAGTCACGTGATCAGTGCATGATCAGTCACGTGATCAGTGCATGATCAGTCACGTGATCAGTGCATGATCAGCCACGTGATCAGTGCATGATCAGTCACGTGATCAGTGCATGATCAGCCACGTGATCAGTGCATGATCAGTCACGTGATCAGTGCATGATATAGCCGTGATCAGTGCATGATCAGTCACGTGATCAGTGCATGATACCGTGATCAGTGCATGATCAGTCACGTGATCAGTGCATGATCAGTCACGTGATCAGTGCATGGTAGCTACATGATCAGTGCATGATCAGCCACGTGATCAGTGCATGATAGCCACGTGATCAGTGCATGATAGTCATGTGATCAGTGCATGATCAGTCACGTGATCAGTGCATGATCAGCCACGTGATCAGTGCATGATCAGCCACGTGATCAGTGCATGATCAGCCACGTGATCAGTGCATGATCAGTCACGTGATCAGTGCATGATCAGGCACGTGATCAGTGCATGATCAGCCACGTGATCAGTGCATGATAGCCACGTGATCAGTGCATGATCAGTCACGTGATCAGTGTATGATCAGTCACGTGACCAGTACATGGTAGCTACATGATCATTGCATGATCAGCCACGTGAGTAGTGCATGATAGCCACGTGATCAGTGCATGATCAGTCACGTGATCAGTGCATGATCAGTCACGTGATCAGTGCATGATCAGCCACGTGATCAGTGCATGATCAGCCACGTGATCAGTGCATGATAGCCACGTGATCAGTGCATGATCAGTCACGTGATCAGTGCATGATCAGTCACGTGATCAGTGCATGATCAGCCACGTGATCAGTGCATGATCAGCCGCGATCAGTGCATGATCAATGCATGATCAGTGCATGATCAGTCACGTGATCAGTGCATGATAGCCACGTGATCAGTGCATGATCAGCCACGTGATCAGTGCATGATAGCCACGTGATCAGTGCATGATCAGTCACGTGATCAGTGCATGATCAGTCACGTGATCAGTGCATGATCAGTCACGTGATCAGTGCATGATCAGTCACGTGATCAGTGCATGATCAGTCACGTGATCAGTGCATGATAGCTACGTGATCAGTGCATGATCAGCCACGTGATCAGTGCATGATAGCCACGTGATCAGTGCATGATCAGTCACGTGATCAGTGCATGATCAGTCACGTGATCAGTGCATGATCAGTCACGTGATCAGTGCATGATCAGCCACGTGATCAGTGCATGATCAGTCACGTGATCAGTGCATGATAGCCACGTGATCAGTGCATGATCAGCCACGTGATCAGTGCATGATCAGCCACGTGATCAGTGCATGATAGCACGTGATCAGTGCATGATCAGTCACGTGATCAGTGTATGATCAGCCACGTGATCAGTGCATGATCATCCACGTGATCAGTGCATGATCAGCCACGTGATCAGTGCATGATCAGCCACGTGATCAGTGCATGATCAGTCACGTGATCATGTGTGATCAGCCACGTGATCAGTGCATGATCAGCCACGTGATCAGTGCATGATCAGTCACGTGATCAGTGCATGATCAGTCATGTGATCAGTGCATGATCAGGCACGTGATCAGTGCATGATCAGTCACGTGATCAGTGCATGATAGCCACGTGATCAGTGCATGATCAGTCACGTGATCAGTGCATGATCAGTCACGTGATCAGTGCATGATCAGCCACGTGATCAGTGCATGATCAGCCACGTGATCAGTGCATGATCAGTCACGTGATCAGTGCATGATCAGTCACGTGATCAGTATGTGGTAGCTACGTGATCAGTGCATGATCAGCCACGTGATCAGTGCATGATAGCCACGTGATCAGTGCATGATCAGTCACGTGATCAGTGCATGATCAGTCACGTGATCAGTGCATGATCAGTCACACAGATCAGTGCATGATCAGCCACGTGATCAGTGCATGATCAGTCACGTGATCAGTGCATGATCAGTCACGTGATCAGTGCATGATCAGTCACGTGATCAGTGCATGATCAGCCACGTGATCAGTGCATGATAGCCACGTGATCAGTGCATGATCAGTCACGTGATCAGTGCATGATCAGCCACGTGATCAGTGCATGATCAGCCACGTGATCAGTGCATGATAGCCACGTGATCAGTGCATGATAGCCACGTGATCAGTGCATGATAGCCACGTGATCAGTGCATGATCAGTCACGTGATACATGTGTGATCAGCCACGTGATCAGTGCATGATGAGCCACGTGATCAGTGCAGGATCAATTACGTGATCAGTGCATGATCAGTCACGTGACCAGTACATGGTTGCTCGTGATCGTTGCATGATCAGCCACGTGAGCAGAGCATGATAGCCACGTGATCAGTGCATGATCAGTCACGTGATCAGTAATGATCAGTCACGTGAACAGTGCATGATCATTTACGTGATCTGTGCATGATCAGTCACGTGACCAGTATATGGTAGCTACGTGATCATTCCATGACGAGCCACGTGAGCAGTGCATGATAGCCACGTGATGTGTGCATGATGAGTTACGTGAGCAGAGTATGATCAGCCACGTGATCAGTGCATGAGTGCCACGTGATCAGTGCATGATATGTCACGTGACAGGTGTGTGATCAGCCACGTGAACAGTGCATGTTCAGCCACGTGATCAGTGCATGATAGCCACGTGATCAGTGCATGATCAGTTACGTGAGCAGTGTATGATCAGCCACGTGATCAGTGCATGGTCAGACACGTGAACAGTGTATGATCAGCCACGTGATCAGTGCATGATATCCAAGTGATCAGTGCATGATCATCACGTGATCAGTGTATGATCAGCCACGTGAACAGTGCATGCTCAGTCACGTGATCAGGGCCTGCTGAGCTGCGTGATTACTGTCTGCTCATCTGCTTGACAATTGCCAGCTGAGCTGCACGATTCCTGCCTGTCATCTGCTTGACAATTGCCAGCTGTGCTGCGTAATTCCTGCCTGCTCAGCTGCTTGATTATTGCCAGCTGAGCAGCATGATTCCTCACAGCTGAGTTCCATGATTATTGCCTGCTGACTGTTTGATTCGTGCCTACTCAGCTCTTTGTTTATTGCCTCCAGAGGCACATGATCAGTGTATGATAGCAAACATGATCAGTGCATGATCAGTCACATGATCAGCGCCATTAAGTCACGTGATCACTACATGATAGTCATGTGATCAGTCCATGCTCAGTCACGGTATCAGTGCATGATCAGCCACGTGATCAGTGCATGATCAGCCACGTGATCAGTGCATGATAGCTATGTGATCAGTGCATGATCAGTCACGTGATCAGTGCATGATCAGTCACGTGATCAGTGCATGATCAGTCACGTGATCAGTGCATGATCAGTCACGTGATCAGTGCATGATCAGTGATCAGCCACGTGATCAGTGCATGATCAGCCACGTGATCAGTGCATGATCAGTCACGTGATCAGTGCATGATCAGTCACGTGACAGTACATGGTAGCTACGTGATCATTGCATGATCAGCCACGTGATCAGTGCATGATAGCCACGTGATCAGTGCATGATCAGTCACGTGATCAGTGCATGATCAGTCACGTGATCAGTGCATGATCAGTCACGTGATCAGTGCATGATCAATTACGTGATCAGTGCATGATCAGTCACGTGATCAGTACATGGTAGCTACGTGATCAGTGCATGATCAGCCACGTGATCAGTGCATGATAGCCACGTGATCAGTGCATGATCAGTCACGTGATCAGTGCATGATCATCCACGTGATCAGTGCATGATCAGTCACGTGATCAGTGCATGATAGCACGTGATCAGTGCATGATCAGTCACGTGATCAGTGCATGATCAGCCACGTGATCAGTGCATGATAGCCAGTGATCAGTGCATGATAGCCACGTGATCAGTGCATGATCAGTCACGTGATCAGTGCATGATCAGCCACGTGATCAGTGCATGATAGCCACGTGATCAGTGCATGATCAGCCACGTGATCAGTGCATGATCAGACACGTGATCAGTGTATGATCAGCCACGTGATCAGTGCATGATAGCCACGTGATCAGTGCATGATCAGTCACGTGATCAGTGTATGATCAGCCACGTGAACAGTGCATGCTCAGTCACGTGATCAGGGCCTGCTGAGCTGCGTGATTACTGTCTGCTCATCTGCTTGACAATTGCCAGCTGAGCTGCACGATTCCTGCCTGTCATCTGCTTGACAATTGCCAGCTGTGCTGCGTAATTCCTGCCTGCTCAGCTGCTTGATTATTGCCAGCTGAGCAGCATGATTCCTCACACCTGAGTTCCATGATTATTGCCTGCTGACTGTTTGATTCGTGCCTACTCAGCTCTTTGTTTATTGCCTCCAGAGGCACATGATCAGTGTATGATAGCAAACATGATCAGTGCATGATCAGTCACATGATCAGCGCCATTAAGTCACGTGATCACTACATGATAGTCATGTGATCAGTCCATGCTCAGTCACGGTATCAGTGCATGATCAGCCACGTGATCAGTGCATGATCAGTCACATGATCAGTGTATGATCATCCACGTGATCAGTGCATGGCAGTCATGTGATCAGTGCATGATATAGGCGTGATCAGTGCATGATCAGCCACGTGATCAGTGCATGATAGCCGTGATCAGTGCATGATCAGTCACGTGATCAGTGCATGATCAGCCACGTGATCAGTGCATGATCAGTCACGTGATCAGTGCATGATCAGCACGTGATCAGTGCATGATCAGCCAGTGATCAGTGCATGATAGCCGTGATCAGTGCATGATAGCCACGTGATCAGTGCATGATCAGTCACGTGATCGTGTGTGATCAGCCACGTGATCAGTGCATGATATCCACGTGATCAGTGCATGATAGCCACGTGATCAGTGCATGATCAGTCACGTGATCATGTGCATGATCAGCCACGTGATCAGTGCATGATGAGCCACGTGATCAGTGCATGATCAGTTACGTGATCAGTGCATGATCAGTCACGTGACCAGTACATGGTTGCTACGTGATCGTGCATGATCAGCCACGTGAGCAGTGCATGATAGCCACGTGATCAGTGCATGATCAGTCACGTGATCAGTACATGATCAGTCACGTGAACAGTGCATGATCATTTACGTGATCAGTGCATGATCAGTCACGTGACCAGTATATGGTAGCTACGTGATCATTCATGACGAGCCACGTGAGCAGTGCATGATAGCCACGTGATCAGTGCATGATCAGTTACGTGAGCAGAGTATGATCAGCCACGTGATCAGTGCATGAGTGCCACGTGATCAGTGCATGATAGTCACGTGACAGGTGTGTGATCAGCCACGTGAACAGTGCATGATCAGCCACGTGATCAGTGCATGATAGCCACGTGATCAGTGCATGATCAGTTACGTGAGCAGTGTATGATCAGCCACGTGATCAGTGCATGGTCAGACACGTGAACAGTGTATGATCAGCCACGTGATCAGTGCATGATATCCAAGTGATCAGTGCATGATCATCACGTGATCAGTGTATGATCAGCCACGTGAACAGTGCATGCTCAGTCACGTGATCAGGGCCTGCTGAGCTGCGTGATTACTGTCTGCTCATCTGCTTGACAATTGCCAGCTGAGCTGCACGATTCCTGCCTGTCATCTGCTTGACAATTGCCAGCTGTGCTGCGTAATTCCTGCCTGCTCAGCTGCTTGATTATTGCCAGCTGAGCAGCATGATTCCTCACAGCTGAGTTCCATGATTATTGCCTGCTGACTGTTTGATTCGTGCCTACTCAGCTCTTTGTTTATTGCCTCCAGAGGCACATGATCAGTGTATGATAGCAAACATGATCAGTGCATGATCAGTCACATGATCAGTGCCATTAAGTCACGTGATCACTACATGATAGTCATGTGATCAGTCCATGCTCAGTCACGGTATCAGTGCATGATCAGCCACGTGATCAGTGCATGATCAGTCACGTGATCAGTGCATGATAGCCACGTGATCAGTGCATGATCAGTCACGTGATCAGTGCATGATCAGTCACGTGATCAGTGCATGATCAGTCACGTGATCAGTGCATGATCAGTCACGTGATCAGTGCATGATCAGTCACGTGATCAGTGCATGATCAGCCACGTGATCAGTGCATGATCAGCCACGTGATCAGTGCATGATCAGTCACGTGATCAGTGCATGATCAGTCATGTGACCAGTGCATGGTAGCTGGTGATCATTGCATGATCAGCCACGTGAGCAGTGCATGATAGCCACGTGATCAGTGCATGATCAGTCACGTGATCAGTGCATGATCCTCACGTGATCAGTGCATGATCAGTCACGTGATCAGTGCATGATCAGTCACGTGATGATCATGTGATCAGTCACGTGATCAGTACATGATAGCCACGTGATCAGTGCATGATCAGCCACGTGATCAGTGCATGATCCCGTGATCAGTGCATGATCAGTCACGTGATCAGTGCATGATCATCCGTGATCAGTGCATGATCAGTCACGTGATCAGTGCATGATATACGTGATCAGTGCATGATCAGTCACGTGATCAGTGTGATCAGCCACGTGATCAGTGCATGATCAGCCACGTGATCAGTGCATGATAGCCACGTGATCAGTGCATGATCAGTCACGTGATCAGTGCATGATCAGTCACGTGATCAGTGCATGATCAGCCACGTGATCAGTGCATGATCAGCCACGTGATCAGTGCATGATCAGTTACGTGAGCAGTGCATGATCAGCCACGTGATCAGTGCATGGTCAGACACGTGAACAGTGTATGATCAGCCACGTGATCAGTGCATGATAGCCACGTGATCAGTGCATGATCAGTCACGTGATCAGTGTATGATCAGCCACGTGAACAGTGCATGCTCAGTCACGTGATCAGGGCCTGCTGAGCTGCGTGATTACTGTCTGCTCATCTGCTTGACAATTGCCAGCTGAGCTGCACGATTCCTGCCTGTCATCTGCTTGACAATTGCCAGCTGTGCTGCGTAATTCCTGCCTGCTCAGCTGCTTGATTATTGCCAGCTGAGCAGCATGATTCCTCACAGCTGAGTTCCATGATTATTGCCTGCTGACTGTTTGATTCGTGCCTACTCAGCTCTTTGTTTATTGCCTCCAGAGGCACATGATCAGTGTATGATAGCAAACATGATCAGCGCATGATCAGTCACATGATCAGCGCCATTAAGTCACGTGATCACTACATGATAGTCATGTGATCAGTCCATGCTCAGTCACGGTATCAGTGCATGATCAGCCACGTGATCAGTGCATGATCAGCCACGTGATCAGTGCATGATCAGCCACGTGATCAGTGCATGATCAGTCACGTGATCAGTGCATGATCAGCACGTGATCAGTGCATGATCAGCCACGTGATCAGTGCATGATAGCCACGTGATCAGTGCATGATCAGTCACCTGATGGGTGTATGATCAGTCACGTGACCTGTACATGGTAGCTACATGATCATTGCATGATCAGCCACGTGAGTAGTGCATGATAGCCACGTGATCAGTGCATGATCAGTCACGTGATCAGTGCATGATCAGTCACGTGATCAGTGCATGATGGTCACGTGATCAGTGCATGATCAGCCACGTGATCAGTGCATGATCAGTCACGTGATCAGTGCATGATCAGCCACGTGATCAGTGCATGATCAGCCACGTGATCAGTGCATGATAGCCACGTGATCAGTGCATGATCAGTCACGTGATCAGTGCATGATCAGCCGTGATCAGTGCATGATCAGGTGATCAGTGCATGATAGCCGTGATCAGTGCATGATCAGTCACGTGATCAGTGCATGATCAGCCACGTGATCAGTGCATGATAGCCACGTGATCAGTGCATGATCAGCCACGTGATCAGTGCATGATCAGTCACGTGATCAGTGCATGATCAGCCACGTGATCAGTGCATGATAGCAGTCAGTGCATGATCAGCCACGAGTAGTGCATGATAGCCACGTGATCAGTGCATGATCAGTCACGTGATCAGTGCATGATCAGCCACGTGATCAGTGCATGATCAGCCACGTGATCAGTGCATGATCAGCCACGTGATCAGTGCATGATCAGTCACGTGATCAGTGCATGATCATCACGTGATCAGTGCATGATCAGTCACGTGATCAGTGCATGATCAGACGTGATCAGTGCATGACCAGTCACGTGATCAGTGCATGATAGCCACGTGATCAGTGCATGATCAGTCACGTGATCAGTGCATGATCAGTCACGTGATCAGTACATGATAGCTACATGATCAGTGCATGATCAGCCACGTGATCAGTGCATGATAGCCACGTGATCAGTGCATGATCAGTCACGTGATCAGTGCATGATCAGTCACGTGATCAGTGCATGATCAGCCACGTGATCAGTGCATGATCAGCCACGTGATCAGTGCATGATAGCCACGTGATCAGTGCATGATCAGTCACGTGATCAGTGCATGATCAGGCACGTGATCAGTGCATGATCAGCCACGTGATCAGTGCATGATAGCCACGTGATCAGTGCATGATCAGTCACGTGATCAGTGCATGATCAGTCACGTGACAGTGCATGGTAGCTACGTGATCAGTGCATGATCAGCCACGTGATCAGTGCATGATAGCCACGTGATCAGTGCATGATCAGTCACGTGATCAGTGCATGATCAGTCACGTGATCAGTGCATGATCAGTCACGTGATCAGTGCATGATCAGCCACGTGATCAGTGCATGATCAGTCACGTGATCAGTGCATGATCATCCACGTGATCAGTGCATGATCAGTCACGTGATCAGTGCATGATATAGACGTGATCAGTGCATGATCAGTCACGTGATCAGTGCATGATAGCCACGTGATCAGTGCATGATCAGTCACGTGATCAGTGCATGATCAGTCACGTGATCAGTGCATGATAGCTACGTGATCAGTGCATGATCAGCCACGTGATCAGTGCATGATAGCCACGTGATCAGTGCATGATCAGTCACGTGATCAGTGCATGATCAGTCACGTGATCAGTGCATGATCAGCCACGTGATCAGTGCATGATCAGCCACGTGATCAGTGCATGATAGCCACGTGATCAGTGCATGATCAGTCACGTGATCAGTGCATGATCAGTCACGTGATCAGTGCATGATCAGCCACGTGATCAGTGCATGATCAGCCACGTGATCAGTGCATGATCAGTCACGTGATCAGTGCATGATCAGTCACGTGATCAGTACATGGTAGCTACGTGATCATTGCATGATCAGCCACGTGATAGTGCATGATAGCCACGTGATCAGTGCATGATCAGTCACGTGATCAGTGCATGATCAGTCACGTGATCAGTGCATGATCAGCACGTGATCAGTGCATGATCAGCCACGTGATCAGTGCATGATAGCCACGTGATCAGTGCATGATCAGCCACGTGATCAGTGCATGATCAGTCACGTGATCAGTGCATGATCAGCCACGTGATCAGTGCATGATCAGCCACGTGATCAGTGCATGATCAGCCACGTGATCAGTGCATGATCAGTCACGTGACCAGTGCATGGTAGCTACGTGATCAGCATGATCAGCCACGTGATCAGTGCATGATAGCCACGTGATCAGTGCATGATCAGTCACGTGATCAGTGCATGATCAGCCACGTGATCAGTGCATGATCAGTCACGTGATCAGTGCATGATCAGTCACGTGATCAGTGCATGATCAGTCACGTGATCAGTGCATGATAGCCACGTGATCAGTGCATGATCAGCCACGTGATCAGTGCATGATAGCCACGTGATCAGTGCATGATCAGCCACGTGATCAGTGCATGATCAGCCACGTGATCAGTGCATGATCAGTCACGTGATCAGTGCATGATCAGTCACGTGATCAGTGCATGATCAGTCACGTGATCAGTGCATGATAGCCACGTGATCAGTGCATGATCAGTCACGTGATCAGTGCATGATCAGTCACGTGATCAGTGCATGATAGCCACGTGATCAGTGCATGATCAGTCACGTGATCAGTGCATGATCAGCCACGTGATCAGTGCATGATCAGCCACGTGATCAGTGCATGATCAGCCACGTGATCAGTGCATGATAGCCACGTGATCAGTGCATGATCAGTCACGTGATCAGTGTGATCAGCCACGTGATCAGTGCATGATCAGCCATGATCAGTGCATGATCAGTCACGTGATCAGTGCATGATCAGTCACGTGATCAGTGCATGATCAGCCACGTGATCAGTGCATGATCAGTCACGTGATCAGTGCATGATAGCCACGTGATCAGTGCATGATCAGTCACGTGATCAGTGCATGATCAGTCACGTGATCAGTGCATGATCAGCCACGTGATCAGTGCATGATCAGCCACGTGATCAGTGCATGATCAATTCGTGATCAGTGCATGATCAGTCACGTGATCAGTGCATGATAGCCACGTGATCAGTGCATGATCAGCCACGTGATCAGTGCATGATAGCCACGTGATCAGTGCATGATCAGTCACGTGATCAGTGCATGATCAGTCACGTGATCAGTGCATGATCAGTCACGTGATCAGTGCATGATCAGTCACGTGATCAGTGCATGATCAGTCACGTGATCAGTGCATGATCAGTCACGTGATCAGTGCATGATCAGTCACGTGATCAGTGCATGATCAGCCACGTGATCAGTGCATGATAGCCACGTGATCAGTGCATGATCAGTCACGTGATCAGTGCATGATCAGTCACGTGATCAGTGCATGATCAGCCACGTGATCAGTGCATGATAGCCACGTGATCAGTGCATGATAGCCACGTGATCAGTGCATGATAGCCACGTGATCAGTGCATGATCAGTCACGTGATCATGTGTGATCAGCCACGTGATCAGTGCATGATGAGCCACGTGATCAGTGCATGATCAATTACGTGATCAGTGCATGATCAGTCACGTGACCAGTACATGGTTGCTACGTGATCAGTGCATGATCAGCCACGTGAGCAGTGCATGATAGCCACGTGATCAGTGCATGATCAGTCACGTGATCAGTACATGATCAGTCACGTGAACAGTGCATGATCATTTACGTGATCTGTGCATGATCAGTCACGTGACCAGTATATGGTAGCTACGTGATCATTCCATGACAGCCACGTGAGCAGTGCATGATAGCCACGTGATGTGTGCATGATGAGTTACGTGAGCAGAGTATGATCAGCCACGTGATCAGTGCATGAGTGCCACGTGATCAGTGCATGATATGTCACGTGACAGGTGTGTGATCAGCCACGTGAACAGTGCATGTTCAGCCACGTGATCAGTGCATGATAGCCACGTGATCAGTGCATGATCAGTTACGTGAGCAGTGTATGATCAGCCACGTGATCAGTGCATGGTCAGACACGTGAACAGTGTATGATCAGCCACGTGATCAGTGCATGATATCCAAGTGATCAGTGCATGATCATCACGTGATCAGTGTATGATCAGCCACGTGAACAGTGCATGCTCAGTCACGTGATCAGGGCCTGCTGAGCTGCGTGATTACTGTCTGCTCATCTGCTTGACAATTGCCAGCTGAGCTGCACGATTCCTGCCTGTCATCTGCTTGACAATTGCCAGCTGTGCTGCGTAATTCCTGCCTGCTCAGCTGCTTGATTATTGCCAGCTGAGCAGCATGATTCCTCACAGCTGAGTTCCATGATTATTGCCTGCTGACTGTTTGATTCGTGCCTACTCAGCTCTTTGTTTATTGCCTCCAGAGGCACATGATCAGTGTATGATAGCAAACATGATCAGTGCATGATCAGTCACATGATCAGCGCCATTAAGTCACGTGATCACTACATGATAGTCATGTGATCAGTCCATGCTCAGTCACGGTATCAGTGCATGATCAGCCACGTGATCAGTGCATGATCAGCCACGTGATCAGTGCATGATAGCCATGTGATCAGTGCATGATCAGTCACGTGATCAGTGCATGATCAGGCACGTGATCAGTGCATGATCAGTCACGTGATCAGTGCATGATCAGTCACGTGATCAGTGCATGATCAGTGATCAGCCACGTGATCAGTGCATGATCAGCCACGTGATCAGTGCATGATCAGTCACGTGATCAGTGCATGATCAGTCACGTGACCAGTACATGGTAGCTACGTGATCATTGCATGATCAGCCACGTGATCAGTGCATGATAGCCACGTGATCAGTGCATGATCAGTCACGTGATCAGTGCATGATCAGTCACGTGATCAGTGCATGATCAGTCACGTGATCAGTGCATGATCAATTACGTGATCAGTGCATGATCAGTCACGTGATCAGTGCATGGTAGCCACGTGATCAGTGCATGATCAGCCACGTGATCAGTGCATGATAGCCACGTGATCAGTGCATGATCAGTCACGTGATCAGTGCATGATCATCCGTGATCAGTGCATGATCAGTCACGTGATCAGTGCATGATCATCACGTGATCAGTGCATGATCAGTCACGTGATCAGTGCATGATCAGCCACGTGATCAGTGCATGATAGCCACGTGAATCAGTGCATGATAGCCAGTGATCAGTGCATGATCAGTCACGTGATCAGTGCATGATCAGCCACGTGATCAGTGCATGATAGCCACGTGATCAGTGCATGATCAGCCACGTGATCAGTGCATGATCAGACACGTGATCAGTGTATGATCAGCCACGTGATCAGTGCATGATAGCCACGTGATCAGTGCATGATCAGTCACGTGATCAGTGTATGATCAGCCACGTGAACAGTGCATGCTCAGTCACGTGATCAGGGCCTGCTGAGCTGCGTGATTACTGTCTGCTCATCTGCTTGACAATTGCCAGCTGAGCTGCACGATTCCTGCCTGTCATCTGCTTGACAATTGCCAGCTGTGCTGCGTAATTCCTGCCTGCTCAGCTGCTTGATTATTGCCAGCTGAGCAGCATGATTCCTCACAGCTGAGTTCCATGATTATTGCCTGCTGACTGTTTGATTCGTGCCTACTCAGCTCTTTGTTTATTGCCTCCAGAGGCACATGATCAGTGTATGATAGCAAACATGATCAGTGCATGATCAGTCACATGATCAGCGCCATTAAGTCACGTGATCACTACATGATAGTCATGTGATCAGTCCATGCTCAGTCACGGTATCAGTGCATGATCAGCCACGTGATCAGTGCATGATCAGTCACATGATCAGTGTATGATCATCCACGTGATCAGTGCATGATCAGTCATGTGATCAGTGCATGATATAGACGTGATCAGTGCATGATCAGTCACGTGATCAGTGCATGATAGCCACGTGATCAGTGCATGATCAGCCACGTGATCAGTGCATGATAGCCACGTGATCAGTGCATGATCAGTCACGTGATCAGTGCATGATCAGTCACGTGATCAGTGCATGATCAGCCAGTGATCAGTGCATGATAGCCACGTGATCAGTGCATGATAGCCACGTGATCAGTGCATGATCAGTCACGTGATCGTGTGTGATCAGCCACGTGATCAGTGCATGATATCCACGTGATCAGTGCATGATAGCCACGTGATCAGTGCATGATCAGTCACGTGATACATGTGTGATCAGCCACGTGATCAGTGCATGATGAGCCACGTGATCAGTGCATGATCAATTACGTGATCAGTGCATGATCAGTCACGTGACCAGTACATGGTTGCTACGTGATGTGATCAGCCACGTGAGCAGTGCATGATAGCCACGTGATCAGTGCATGATCAGTCACGTGATCAGTACATGATCAGTCACGTGAACAGTGCATGATCATTTACGTGATCAGTGCATGATCAGTCACGTGACCAGTATATGGTAGCTACGTGATCATTCCATGACGAGCCACGTGAGCAGTGCATGATAGCCACGTGATGTGTGCATGATCAGTTACGTGAGCAGAGTATGATCAGCCACGTGATCAGTGCATGAGTGCCACGTGATCAGTGCATGATATGTCACGTGACAGGTGTGTGATCAGCCACGTGAACAGTGCATGTTCAGCCACGTGATCAGTGCATGATAGCCACGTGATCAGTGCATGATCAGTTACGTGAGCAGTGTATGATCAGCCACGTGATCAGTGCATGGTCAGACACGTGAACAGTGTATGATCAGCCACGTGATCAGTGCATGATATCCAAGTGATCAGTGCATGATCATCACGTGATCAGTGTATGATCAGCCACGTGAACAGTGCATGCTCAGTCACGTGATCAGGGCCTGCTGAGCTGCGTGATTACTGTCTGCTCATCTGCTTGACAATTGCCAGCTGAGCTGCACGATTCCTGCCTGTCATCTGCTTGACAATTGCCAGCTGTGCTGCGTAATTCCTGCCTGCTCAGCTGCTTGATTATTGCCAGCTGAGCAGCATGATTCCTCACAGCTGAGTTCCATGATTATTGCCTGCTGACTGTATGATTCGTGCCTACTCAGCTCTTTGTTTATTGCCTCCAGAGGCACATGATCAGTGTATGATAGCAAACATGATCAGTGCATGATCAGTCACATGATCAGCGCCATTAAGTCACGTGATCACTACATGATAGTCATGTGATCAGTCCATGCTCAGTCACGGTATCAGTGCATGATCAGCCACGTGATCAGTGCATGATCAGCCACGTGATCAGTGCATGATAGCCACGTGATCAGTGCATGATCAGTCACGTGATCAGTGCATGATCAGGCACGTGATCAGTGCATGATCAGTCACGTGATCAGTGCATGATCAGTCACGTGATCAGTGCATGATCAGTCACGTGATCAGTGCATGATCAGCCACGTGATCAGTGCATGATCAGCCACGTGATCAGTGCATGATCAGTCACGTGATCAGTGCATGATCAGTCACGTGACCAGTACATGTAGCTACGTGATCATTGCATGATCAGCCACGTGATCAGTGCATGATAGCCACGTGATCAGTGCATGATCAGTCACGTGATCAGTGCATGATCAGTCACGTGATCAGTGCATGATAGTCACGTGATCAGTGCATGATCAGTCACGTGATCAGTGCATGATCAGTCACGTGATCAGTACATGGTAGCTACGTGATCAGTGCATGATCAGCCACGTGATCAGTGCATGATAGCCACGTGATCAGTGCATGATCAGTCACGTGATCAGTGCATGATCATCCACGTGATCAGTGCATGATCAGTCATGTGATCAGTGCATGATATAGACGTGATCAGTGCATGATCAGTCACGTGATCAGTGCATGATCAGCCACGTGATCAGTGCATGATAGCCAGTGATGAGTGCATGATAGCCAGTGATCAGTGCATGATCAGTCACGTGATCAGTGCATGATCAGCCACGTGATCAGTGCATGATAGCCACGTGATCAGTGCATGATCAGCCACGTGATCAGTGCATGATCAGTTACGTGAGCAGTGTATGATCAGCCACGTGATCAGTGCATGGTCAGACACGTGAACAGTGTATGATCAGCCACGTGATCAGTGCATGATAGCCACGTGATCAGTGCATGATCAGTCACGTGATCAGTGTATGATCAGCCACGTGAACAGTGCATGCTCAGTCACGTGATCTGGGCCTGCTGAGCTGCGTGATTACTGTCTGCTCATCTGCTTGACAATTGCCAGCTGAGCTGCACGATTCCTGCCTGTCATCTGCTTGACAATTGCCAGCTGTGCTGCGTAATTCCTGCCTGCTCAGCTGCTTGATTATTGCCAGCTGAGCAGCATGATTCCTCACACCTGAGTTCCATGATTATTGCCTGCTGACTGTTTGATTCGTGCCTACTCAGCTCTTTGTTTATTGCCTCCAGAGGCACATGATCAGTGTATGATAGCAAACATGATCAGTGCATGATCAGTCACATGATCAGCGCCATTAAGTCACGTGATCACTACATGATAGTCATGTGATCAGTCCATGCTCAGTCACGGTATCAGTGCATGATCAGCCACGTGATCAGTGCATGATCAGCCACGTGATCAGTGCATGATCAGCCACGTGATCAGTGCATGATCAGTCACGTGATCAGTGCATGATCAGGCACGTGATCAGTGCATGATCAGCCACGTGATCAGTGCATGATAGCCACGTGATCAGTGCATGATCAGTCACCTGATGGGTGTATGATCAGTCACGTGACCAGTACATGGTAGCTACATGATCATTGCATGATCAGCCACGTGAGTAGTGCATGATAGCCACGTGATCAGTGCATGATCAGTCACGTGATCAGTGCATGATCAGTCACGTGATCAGTGCATGATAGTCACGTGATCAGTGCATGATCAGCCACGTGATCAGTGCATGATCAGTCACGTGATCAGTGCATGATAGCCACGTGATCAGTGCATGATCAGCCACGTGATCAGTGCATGATAGCCACGTGATCAGTGCATGATCAGTCACATGATCAGTGCATGATCATCCGTGATCAGTGCATGATCAGTCACGTGATCAGTGCATGATATACGTGATCAGTGCATGATCAGTCACGTGATCAGTGCATGATCAGCCACGTGATCAGTGCATGATAGCCAGTGTGAGTGCATGATAGCCAGTGATCAGTGCATGATCAGTCACGTGATCAGTGCATGATCAGCCACGTGATCAGTGCATGATAGCCACGTGATCAGTGCATGATCAGCCACGTGATCAGTGCATGATCAGTCACGTGATCAGTGCATGATCAGCCACGTGATCAGTGCATGATCAGCCACGTGATCAGTGCATGATCAGCCACGTGATCAGTGCATGATCAGCCACGTGATCAGTGCATGATCAGTCACGTGATCAGTGTATGATCAGCCACGTGATCAGTGCATGATAGCCACGTGATCAGTGCATGATCAGTCACGTGATCAGTGTATGATCAGCCACGTGAACAGTGCATGCTCAGTCACGTGATCTGGGCCTGCTGAGCTGCGTGATTACTGTCTGCTCATCTGCTTGACAATTGCCAGCTGAGCTGCACGATTCCTGCCTGTCATCTGCTTGACAATTGCCAGCTGTGCTGCGTAATTCCTGCCTGCTCAGCTGCTTGATTATTGCCAGCTGAGCAGCATGATTCCTCACAGCTGAGTTCCATGATTATTGCCTGCTGACTGTTTGATTCGTGCCTACTCAGCTCTTTGTTTATTGCCTCCAGAGGCACATGATCAGTGTATGATAGCAAACATGATCAGTGCATGATCAGTCACATGATCAGCGCCATTAAGTCACGTGATCACTACATGATAGTCATGTGATCAGTCCATGCTCAGTCACGGTATCAGTGCATGATCAGCCACGTGATCAGTGCATGATCAGCCACGTGATCAGTGCATGATGAGCCACGTGATCAGTGCATGATCAGTCACGTGATCAGTGCATGATCAGGCACGTGATCAGTGCATGATCAGCCACGTGATCAGTGCATGATAGCCACGTGATCAGTGCATGATCAGTCACCTGATGGGTGTATGATCAGTCACGTGACCAGTACATGGTAGCTACATGATCATTGCATGATCAGCCACGTGAGTAGTGCATGATAGCCACGTGATCAGTGCATGATCAGTCACGTGATCAGTGCATGATCAGTCACGTGATCAGTGCATGATCAGTCACGTGATCAGTGCATGATCAGCCACGTGATCAGTGCATGATCAGTCACGTGATCAGTGCATGATCAGCCACGTGATCAGTGCATGATCAGTCACGTGATCAGTGCATGATATAGACGTGATCAGTGCATGATCAGTCACGTGATCAGTGCATGATAGCCACGTGATCAGTGCATGATCAGTCACGTGATCAGTGCATGATCAGTCACGTGACCAGTACATGGTAGCTACGTGATCATTGCATGATCAGCCACGTGATCAGTGCATGATAGCCACGTGATCAGTGCATGATAGTCACGTGATCAGTGCATGATCAGTCACGTGATCAGTGCATGATCAGCCACGTGATCAGTGCATGATCAGCCACGTGATCAGTGCATGATAGCCACGTGATCAGTGCATGATCAGTCACGTGATCAGTGCATGATCAGTCACGTGATCAGTGCATGATCAGCCACGTGATCAGTGCATGATAGCCACGTGATCAGTGCATGATCAGTCACGTGATCAGTGCATGATCAGTCACTGATCAGTACATGATAGCTACATGATCATTGCATGATCAGCCACGTGATAGTGCATGATAGCCACGTGATCAGTGCATGATCAGTCACGTGATCAGTGCATGATCAGTCATGTGATCAGTGCATGATCAGTCACGTGATCAGTGCATGATCAGTCACGTGATCAGTGCATGATCAGCCACGTGATCAGTGCATGATCAGCCACGTGATCAGTGCATGATCAGTCACGTGATCAGTGCATGATCAGTCACGTGATCAGTGCATGATAGCCACGTGATCAGTGCATGATCAGCCACGTGATCAGTGCATGATAGCCACGTGATCAGTGCATGATCAGTCACGTGATCAGTGCATGATCAGTCACGTGATCAGTGCATGATCAGTCACGTGATCAGTGCATGATCAATTACGTGATCAGTGCATGATCAGTCACGTGATCAGTGCATGATAGCTACGTGATCATTGCATGATCAGCCACGTGATCAGTGCATGATAGCCACGTGATCAGTGCATGATAGCCACGTGATCAGTGCATGATCAGTCATGTGATCGTGTGTGATCAGCCACGTGATCAGTGCATGATATCCACGTGATCAGTGCATGATAGCCACGTGATCAGTGCATGATCAGTCACGTGATACATGTGTGATCAGCCACGTGATCAGTGCATGATGAGCCACGTGATCAGTGCATGATCAATTACGTGATCAGTGCATGATCAGTCACGTGACCAGTACATGGTTGCTACGTGATCGTTGCATGATCAGCCACGTGAGCAGAGCATGATAGCCACGTGATCAGTGCATGATCAGTCACGTGATCAGTACATGATCAGTCACGTGAACAGTGCATGATCATTTACGTGATCTGTGCATGATCAGTCACGTGACCAGTATATGGTAGCTACGTGATCATTCCATGACGAGCCACGTGAGCAGTGCATGATAGCCACGTGATGTGTGCATGATGAGTTACGTGAGCAGAGTATGATCAGCCACGTGATCAGTGCATGAGTGCCACGTGATCAGTGCATGATATGTCACGTGACAGGTGTGTGATCAGCCACGTGAACAGTGCATGTTCAGCCACGTGATCAGTGCATGATAGCCACGTGATCAGTGCATGATCAGTTACGTGAGCAGTGTATGATCAGCCACGTGATCAGTGCATGGTCAGACACGTGAACAGTGTATGATCAGCCACGTGATCAGTGCATGATATCCAAGTGATCAGTGCATGATCATCACGTGATCAGTGTATGATCAGCCACGTGAACAGTGCATGCTCAGTCACGTGATCAGGGCCTGCTGAGCTGCGTGATTACTGTCTGCTCATCTGCTTGACAATTGCCAGCTGAGCTGCACGATTCCTGCCTGTCATCTGCTTGACAATTGCCAGCTGTGCTGCGTAATTCCTGCCTGCTCAGCTGCTTGATTATTGCCAGCTGAGCAGCATGATTCCTCACAGCTGAGTTCCATGATTATTGCCTGCTGACTGTTTGATTCGTGCCTACTCAGCTCTTTGTTTATTGCCTCCAGAGGCACATGATCAGTGTATGATAGCAAACATGATCAGTGCATGATCAGTCACATGATCAGCGCCATTAAGTCACGTGATCACTACATGATAGTCATGTGATCAGTCCATGCTCAGTCACGGTATCAGTGCATGATCAGCCACGTGATCAGTGCATGATCAGCCACGTGATCAGTGCATGATAGCCATGTGATCAGTGCATGATCAGTCACGTGATCAGTGCATGATCAGGCACGTGATCAGTGCATGATCAGTCACGTGATCAGTGCATGATCAGTCACGTGATCAGTGCATGATCAGTCACGTGATCAGTGCATGATCAGCCACGTGATCAGTGCATGATCAGCCA
Organism: Bos javanicus; assembly: GCF_032452875.1. NCBI lineage: Eukaryota > Metazoa > Chordata > Mammalia > Artiodactyla > Bovidae > Bos > Bos javanicus. The sequence goes on from NW_026893619.1 coordinate 757,057, forward strand.
CGTGATCAGTGCATGATCAGTCACGTGATCAGTGCATGATCAGTCACGTGACCAGTACATGGTAGCTACGTGATCATTGCATGATCAGCCACGTGAGCAGTGCATGATAGCCACGTGATCAGTGCATGATCAGTCACGTGATCAGTGCATGATCAGTCACGTGATCAGTGCATGATCAGTCACGTGATCAGTGCATGATCAATTACGTGATCAGTGCATGATCAGTCACGTGACCAGTACATGGTAGCTACGTGATCATTGCATGATCAGCCACGTGATCAGTGCATGATAGCCACGTGATCAGTGCATGATCAGTCACATGATCAGTGCATGATCATCCACGTGATCAGTGCATGATCAGTCACGTGATCAGTGCATGATATAGACGTGATCAGTGCATGATCAGTCACGTGATCAGTGCATGATCAGCCACGTGATCAGTGCATGATAGCCAGTGATGAGTGCATGACAGCCAGTGATCAGTGCATGATCAGTCACGTGATCAGTGCATGATCAGCCACGTGATCAGTGCATGATCAGCCACGTGATCAGTGCATGATCAGCCACGTGATCAGTGCATGATCAGTTACGTGAGCAGTGTATGATCAGCCACGTGATCAGTGCATGGTCAGACACGTGAACAGTGTATGATCAGCCACGTGATCAGTGCATGATAGCCACGTGATCAGTGCATGATCAGTCACGTGATCAGTGTATGATCAGCCACGTGAACAGTGCATGCTCAGTCACGTGATCTGGGCCTGCTGAGCTGCGTGATTACTGTCTGCTCATCTGCTTGACAATTGCCAGCTGAGCTGCACGATTCCTGCCTGTCATCTGCTTGACAATTGCCAGCTGTGCTGCGTAATTCCTGCCTGCTCAGCTGCTTGATTATTGCCAGCTGAGCAGCATGATTCCTCACACCTGAGTTCCATGATTATTGCCTGCTGACTGTTTGATTCGTGCCTACTCAGCTCTTTGTTTATTGCCTCCAGAGGCACATGATCAGTGTATGATAGCAAACATGATCAGCGCATGATCAGTCACATGATCAGCGCCATTAAGTCACGTGATCACTACATGATAGTCATGTGATCAGTCCATGCTCAGTCACGGTATCAGTGCATGATCAGCCACGTGATCAGTGCATGATCAGCCACGTGATCAGTGCATGATCAGCCACGTGATCAGTGCATGATCAGTCACGTGATCAGTGCATGATCAGGCACGTGATCAGTGCATGATCAGCCACGTGATCAGTGCATGATAGCCACGTGATCAGTGCATGATCAGTCACCTGATGGGTGTATGATCAGTCACGTGACCAGTACATGGTAGCTACATGATCATTGCATGATCAGCCACGTGAGTAGTGCATGATAGCCACGTGATCAGTGCATGATCAGTCACGTGATCAGTGCATGATCAGTCACGTGATCAGTGCATGATCAGTCACGTGATCAGTGCATGATCAGCCACGTGATCAGTGCATGATCAGTCACGTGATCAGTGCATGATCAGCCACGTGATCAGTGCATGATCAGTCACGTGATCAGTGCATGATATAGACGTGATCAGTGCATGATCAGTCACGTGATCAGTGCATGATAGCCACGTGATCAGTGCATGATCAGTCACGTGATCAGTGCATGATCAGTCACGTGATCAGTGCATGATAGCTACGTGATCAGTGCATGATCAGCCACGTGATCAGTGCATGATAGCCACGTGATCAGTGCATGATCAGTCACGTGATCAGTGCATGATCAGTCACGTGATCAGTGCATGATCAGCCACGTGATCAGTGCATGATCAGCCACGTGATCAGTGCATGATAGCCACGTGATCAGTGCATGATCAGTCACGTGATCAGTGCATGATCAGTCACGTGATCAGTGCATGATCAGCCACGTGATCAGTGCATGATAGCCACGTGATCAGTGCATGATCAGTCACGTGATCAGTGCATGATCAGTCACGTGACAGTACATGGTAGCTACGTGATCAGTGCATGATCAGCCACGTGATCAGTGCATGATAGCCACGTGATCAGTGCATGATCAGTCACGTGATCAGTGCATGATCATCCACGTGATCAGTGCATGATCAGTCACGTGATCAGTGCATGATAGACGTGATCAGTGCATGATCAGTCACGTGATCAGTGCATGATCAGCCACGTGATCAGTGCATGATAGCCAGTGATGAGTGCATGATAGCCAGTGATCAGTGCATGATCAGTCACGTGATCAGTGCATGATCAGCCACGTGATCAGTGCATGATCAGCCACGTGATCAGTGCATGATCAGCCACGTGATCAGTGCATGATCAGTTACGTGAGCAGTGTATGATCAGCCACGTGATCAGTGCATGGTCAGACACGTGAACAGTGTATGATCAGCCACGTGATCAGTGCATGATAGCCACGTGATCAGTGCATGATCAGTCACGTGATCAGTGTATGATCAGCCACGTGAACAGTGCATGCTCAGTCACGTGATCTGGGCCTGCTGAGCTGCGTGATTACTGTCTGCTCATCTGCTTGACAATTGCCAGCTGAGCTGCACGATTCCTGCCTGTCATCTGCTTGACAATTGCCAGCTGTGCTGCGTAATTCCTGCCTGCTCAGCTGCTTGATTATTGCCAGCTGAGCAGCATGATTCCTCACACCTGAGTTCCATGATTATTGCCTGCTGACTGTTTGATTCGTGCCTACTCAGCTCTTTGTTTATTGCCTCCAGAGGCACATGATCAGTGTATGATAGCAAACATGATCAGCGCATGATCAGTCACATGATCAGCGCCATTAAGTCACGTGATCACTACATGATAGTCATGTGATCAGTCCATGCTCAGTCACGGTATCAGTGCATGATCAGCCACGTGATCAGTGCATGATCAGCCACGTGATCAGTGCATGATCAGCCACGTGATCAGTGCATGATCAGTCACGTGATCAGTGCATGATCAGGCACGTGATCAGTGCATGATCAGCCACGTGATCAGTGCATGATAGCCACGTGATCAGTGCATGATCAGTCACCTGATGGGTGTATGATCAGTCACGTGACCTGTACATGGTAGCTACATGATCATTGCATGATCAGCCACGTGAGTAGTGCATGATAGCCACGTGATCAGTGCATGATCAGTCACGTGATCAGTGCATGATCAGTCACGTGATCAGTGCATGATCAGCCACGTGATCAGTGCATGATCAGTCACGTGATCAGTGCATGATAGCCACGTGATCAGTGCATGATCAGTCACGTGATCAGTGCATGATCAGCCACGTGATCAGTGCATGATCAGTCACGTGATCAGTGCATGATCAGTCACGTGATCAGTGCATGATAGCTACGTGATCAGTGCATGATCAGCCACGTGATCAGTGCATGATAGCCACGTGATCAGTGCATGATAGTCACGTGATCAGTGCATGATCAGTCACGTGATCAGTGCATGATCAGCCACGTGATCAGTGCATGATCAGTCACGTGATCAGTGCATGATCAGTCATGTGATCAGTGCATGATCAGCCACGTGATCAGTGCATGATCAGCCACGTGATCAGTGCATGATAGCCACGTGATCAGTGCATGATCAGTCACGTGATCAGTGCATGATCAGTCACGTGATCAGTGCATGATCAGCCACGTGATCAGTGCATGATCAGCCACGTGATCAGTGCATGATCAACGTGATCAGTGCATGATCAGTCACGTGATCAGTGCATGGTAGCTACGTGATCATTGCATGATCAGCCACGTGATCAGTGCATGATAGCCACGTGATCAGTGCATGATCAGTCACGTGATCAGTGCATGATCAGTCACGTGATCAGTGCATGATCAGTCACGTGATCAGTGCATGATCAATTACGTGATCAGTGCATGATCAGTCACGTGATCAGTGCATGGTAGCTACGTGATCAGTGCATGATCAGCCACGTGATCAGTGCATGATAGCCACGTGATCAGTGCATGATAGCCACGTGATCAGTGCATGATCAGTCACGTGATCAGTGCATGATCAGCCACGTGATCAGTGCATGATAGCCACGTGATCAGTGCATGATCAGCCACGTGATCAGTGCATGATCAGCCACGTGATCAGTGCATGATAGCCACGTGATCAGTGCATGATCAGTCACGTGATCAGTGCATGATAGCCACGTGATCAGTGCATGATCAGTCACGTGATCAGTGCATGATCAGTCACGTGACCAGTACATGGTAGCTACGTGATCAGTGCATGATCAGCCACGTGATAGTGCATGATAGCCACGTGATCAGTGCATGATCAGTCACGTGATCAGTGCATGATCAGTCACGTGATCAGTGCATGATCAGCCACGTGATCAGTGCATGATCAGCCACGTGATCAGTGCATGATAGCCACGTGATCAGTGCATGATCAGTCACGTGATCAGTGCATGATCAGTCACGTGATCAGTGCATGATCAGCCACGTGATCAGTGCATGATAGCCACGTGATCAGTGCATGATCAGTCACGTGATCAGTGCATGATCAGTCACTGACAGTACATGGTAGCTACATGATCAGTGCATGATCAGCCACGTGATCAGTGCATGATAGCCACGTGATCAGTGCATGATCAGTCACGTGATCAGTGCATGATCAGTCACGTGATCAGTGCATGATCAGGCACGTGATCAGTGCATGATCAGCCACGTGATCAGTGCATGATAGCCACGTGATCAGTGCATGATCAGTCACGTGATCAGTGCATGATCAGTCACGTGATCAGTGCATGATCAGCCACGTGATCAGTGCATGATCAGCCACGTGATCAGTGCATGATCAATTACGTGATCAGTGCATGATCAGTCACGTGATCAGTGCATGGTAGCTACGTGATCAGTGCATGATCAGCCACGTGATCAGTGCATGATAGCCACGTGATCAGTGCATGATCAGTCACGTGATCAGTGCATGATCACTCACGTGATCAGTGCATGATCAGTCACGTGATCAGTGCATGATCAGTTACGTGATCAGTGCATGATCAGTCACGTGATCAGTGCATGGTAGCTACGTGATCAGCATGATCAGCCACGTGATCAGTGCATGATAGCCACGTGATCAGTGCATGATAGCCACGTGATCAGTGCATGATCAGTCATGTGATACGTGTGTGATCAGCCACGTGATCAGTGCATGATATCCACGTGATCAGTGCATGATAGCCACGTGATCAGTGCATGATAGCCACGTGATCAGTGCATGATCAGTCACGTGATCAGTGCATGATCAGCCACGTGATCAGTGCATGATCAGCCACGTGATCAGTGCATGATCAATTACGTGATCAGTGCATGATCAGTCACGTGACCAGTACATGGTTGCTACGTGATCGTTGCATGATCAGCCACGTGAGCAGAGCATGATAGCCACGTGATCAGTGCATGATCAGTCACGTGATCAGTACATGATCAGTCACGTGAACAGTGCATGATCATTTACGTGATCTGTGCATGATCAGTCACGTGACCAGTATATGGTAGCTACGTGATCATTCCATGACGAGCCACGTGAGCAGTGCATGATAGCCACGTGATGTGTGCATGATGAGTTACGTGAGCAGAGTATGATCAGCCACGTGATCAGTGCATGAGTGCCACGTGATCAGTGCATGATATGTCACGTGACAGGTGTGTGATCAGCCACGTGAACAGTGCATGTTCAGCCACGTGATCAGTGCATGATAGCCACGTGATCAGTGCATGATCAGTTACGTGAGCAGTGTATGATCAGCCACGTGATCAGTGCATGGTCAGACACGTGAACAGTGTATGATCAGCCACGTGATCAGTGCATGATATCCAAGTGATCAGTGCATGATCATCACGTGATCAGTGTATGATCAGCCACGTGAACAGTGCATGCTCAGTCACGTGATCAGGGCCTGCTGAGCTGCGTGATTACTGTCTGCTCATCTGCTTGACAATTGCCAGCTGAGCTGCACGATTCCTGCCTGTCATCTGCTTGACAATTGCCAGCTGTGCTGCGTAATTCCTGCCTGCTCAGCTGCTTGATTATTGCCAGCTGAGCAGCATGATTCCTCACAGCTGAGTTCCATGATTATTGCCTGCTGACTGTTTGATTCGTGCCTACTCAGCTCTTTGTTTATTGCCTCCAGAGGCACATGATCAGTGTATGATAGCAAACATGATCAGTGCATGATCAGTCACATGATCAGCGCCATTAAGTCACGTGATCACTACATGATAGTCATGTGATCAGTCCATGCTCAGTCACGGTATCAGTGCATGATCAGCCACGTGATCAGTGCATGATCAGCCACGTGATCAGTGCATGATAGCCATGTGATCAGTGCATGATCAGTCACGTGATCAGTGCATGATCAGGCACGTGATCAGTGCATGATCAGTCACGTGATCAGTGCATGATCAGTCACGTGATCAGTGCATGATCAGTCACGTGATCAGTGCATGATCAGCCACGTGATCAGTGCATGATCAGCCACGTGATCAGTGCATGATCAGTCACGTGATCAGTGCATGATCAGTCACGTGACCAGTACATGGTAGCTGGTGATCATTGCATGATCAGCCACGTGAGCAGTGCATGATAGCCACGTGATCAGTGCATGATCAGTCACGTGATCAGTGCATGATCACTCACGTGATCAGTGCATGATCAGTCACGTGATCAGTGCATGATCAATTACGTGATCAGTGCATGATCAGTCACGTGACCAGTACATGGTAGCTACGTGATCATTGCATGATCAGCCACGTGATCAGTGCATGATAGCCACGTGATCAGTGCATGATCAGTCACATGATCAGTGCATGATCATCCACGTGATCAGTGCATGATCAGTCACGTGATCAGTGCATGATATAGACGTGATCAGTGCATGATCAGTCACGTGATCAGTGCATGATCAGCCACGTGATCAGTGCATGATAGCCAGTGATCAGTGCATGATAGCCAGTGATCAGTGCATGATCAGTCACGTGATCAGTGCATGATCAGCCACGTGATCAGTGCATGATCAGCCACGTGATCAGTGCATGATCAGCCACGTGATCAGTGCATGATCAGTTACGTGAGCAGTGTATGATCAGCCACGTGATCAGTGCATGGTCAGACACGTGAACAGTGTATGATCAGCCACGTGATCAGTGCATGATAGCCACGTGATCAGTGCATGATCAGTCACGTGATCAGTGTATGATCAGCCACGTGAACAGTGCATGCTCAGTCACGTGATCTGGGCCTGCTGAGCTGCGTGATTACTGTCTGCTCATCTGCTTGACAATTGCCAGCTGAGCTGCACGATTCCTGCCTGTCATCTGCTTGACAATTGCCAGCTGTGCTGCGTAATTCCTGCCTGCTCAGCTGCTTGATTATTGCCAGCTGAGCAGCATGATTCCTCACAGCTGAGTTCCATGATTATTGCCTGCTGACTGTTTGATTCGTGCCTACTCAGCTCTTTGTTTATTGCCTCCAGAGGCACATGATCAGTGTATGATAGCAAACATGATCAGCGCATGATCAGTCACATGATCAGCGCCATTAAGTCACGTGATCACTACATGATAGTCATGTGATCAGTCCATGCTCAGTCACGGTATCAGTGCATGATCAGCCACGTGATCAGTGCATGATCAGCCACGTGATCAGTGCATGATAGCCACGTGATCAGTGCATGATCAGTCACGTGATCAGTGCATGATCAGGCACGTGATCAGTGCATGATCAGCCACGTGATCAGTGCATGATAGCCACGTGATCAGTGCATGATCAGTCACCTGATGGGTGTATGATCAGTCACGTGACCAGTACATGGTAGCTACATGATCATTGCATGATCAGCCACGTGAGTAGTGCATGATAGCCACGTGATCAGTGCATGATCAGTCACGTGATCAGTGCATGATCAGTCACGTGACAGTGCATGATAGTCACGTGATCAGTGCATGATCAGCCACGTGATCAGTGCATGATCAGTCACGTGATCAGTGCATGATCATCCACGTGATCAGTGCATGATCAGTCATGTGATCAGTGCATGATATAGACGTGATCAGTGCATGATCAGTCACGTGATCAGTGCATGATAGCCACGTGATCAGTGCATGATCAGTCACGTGATCAGTGCATGATCAGTCACGTGATCAGTGCATGGTAGCTACATGATCAGTGCATGATCAGCCACGTGATCAGTGCATGATAGCCACGTGATCAGTGCATGATCAGTCACGTGATCAGTGCATGATCAGTCACGTGATCAGTGCATGATCAGCCACGTGATCAGTGCATGATCAGCCACGTGATCAGTGCATGATAGCCACGTGATCAGTGCATGATCAGTCACGTGATCAGTGCATGATCAGCCACGTGATCAGTGCATGATCAGCCACGTGATCAGTGCATGATCAGTCACGTGATCAGTGCATGATCAGTCACGTGATCAGTGCATGATCAGCCACGTGATCAGTGCATGATCAGCCACGTGATCAGTGCATGATCAGTCACGTGATCAGTGCATGATCAGTCACGTGATCAGTGCATGATAGCCACGTGATCAGTGCATGATCAGCCACGTGATCAGTGCATGATAGCCACGTGATCAGTGCATGATCAGTCACGTGATCAGTGCATGATCAGTCACGTGATCAGTGCATGATCAGTCACGTGATCAGTGCATGATCAATTACGTGATCAGTGCATGATCAGTCACGTGACCAGTACATGGTAGCTACGTGATCAGTGCATGATCAGCCACGTGATCAGTGCATGATAGCCACGTGATCAGTGCATGATCAGTCACGTGATCAGTGCATGATCATCACGTGATCAGTGCATGATCAGTCACGTGATCAGTGCATGATAGACGTGATCAGTGCATGATCAGTCACGTGATCAGTGCATGATCAGCCACGTGATCAGTGCATGATAGCCAGTGATCAGTGCATGATAGCCAGTGATCAGTGCATGATCAGTCACGTGATCAGTGCATGATCAGCCACGTGATCAGTGCATGATCAGCCACGTGATCAGTGCATGATCAGCCACGTGATCAGTGCATGATCAGTTACGTGAGCAGTGTATGATCAGCCACGTGATCAGTGCATGGTCAGACACGTGAACAGTGTATGATCAGCCACGTGATCAGTGCATGATATCCACGTGATCAGTGCATGATCAGTCACGTGATCAGTGTATGATCAGCCACGTGAACAGTGCATGCTCAGTCACGTGATCTGGGCCTGCTGAGCTGCGTGATTACTGTCTGCTCATCTGCTTGACAATTGCCAGCTGAGCTGCACGATTCCTGCCTGTCATCTGCTTGACAATTGCCAGCTGTGCTGCGTAATTCCTGCCTGCTCAGCTGCTTGATTATTGCCAGCTGAGCAGCATGATTCCTCACACCTGAGTTCCATGATTATTGCCTGCTGACTGTTTGATTCGTGCCTACTCAGCTCTTTGTTTATTGCCTCCAGAGGCACATGATCAGTGTATGATAGCAAACATGATCAGTGCATGATCAGTCACATGATCAGCGCCATTAAGTCACGTGATCACTACATGATAGTCATGTGATCAGTCCATGCTCAGTCACGGTATCAGTGCATGATCAGCCACGTGATCAGTGCATGATCAGCCACGTGATCAGTGCATGATAGCCACGTGATCAGTGCATGATCAGTCACGTGATCAGTGCATGATCAGGCACGTGATCAGTGCATGATCAGCCACGTGATCAGTGCATGATAGCCACGTGATCAGTGCATGATCAGTCACCTGATGGGTGTATGATCAGTCACGTGACCAGTACATGGTAGCTACATGATCATTGCATGATCAGCCACGTGAGTAGTGCATGATAGCCACGTGATCAGTGCATGATCAGTCACGTGATCAGTGCATGATCAGTCACGTGATCAGTGCATGATCAGTCACGTGATCAGTGCATGATCAGCCACGTGATCAGTGCATGATCAGTCACGTGATCAGTGCATGATCAGCCACGTGATCAGTGCATGATCAGTCACGTGATCAGTGCATGATAGACGTGATCAGTGCATGATCAGTCACGTGATCAGTGCATGATAGCCACGTGATCAGTGCATGATCAGTCACGTGATCAGTGCATGATCAGTCACGTGACCAGTACATGGTAGCTACGTGATCATTGCATGATCAGCCACGTGATCAGTGCATGATAGCCACGTGATCAGTGCATGATCAGTCACGTGATCAGTGCATGATCATCACGTGATCAGTGCATGATCAGTCACGTGATCAGTGCATGATATAGACGTGATCAGTGCATGATCAGTCACGTGATCAGTGCATGATCAGCCACGTGATCAGTGCATGATAGCCAGTGATCAGTGCATGATCAGCCAGTGATCAGTGCATGATCAGTCACGTGATCAGTGCATGATCAGCCACGTGATCAGTGCATGATCAGCCACGTGATCAGTGCATGATCAGCCACGTGATCAGTGCATGATCAGTTACGTGAGCAGTGTATGATCAGCCACGTGATCAGTGCATGGTCAGACACGTGAACAGTGTATGATCAGCCACGTGATCAGTGCATGATAGCCACGTGATCAGTGCATGATCAGTCACGTGATCAGTGTATGATCAGCCACGTGAACAGTGCATGCTCAGTCACGTGATCAGGGCCTGCTGAGCTGCGTGATTACTGTCTGCTCATCTGCTTGACAATTGCCAGCTGAGCTGCACGATTCCTGCCTGTCATCTGCTTGACAATTGCCAGCTGTGCTGCGTAATTCCTGCCTGCTCAGCTGCTTGATTATTGCCAGCTGAGCAGCATGATTCCTCACACCTGAGTTCCATGATTATTGCCTGCTGACTGTTTGATTCGTGCCTACTCAGCTCTTTGTTTATTGCCTCCAGAGGCACATGATCAGTGTATGATAGCAAACATGATCAGCGCATGATCAGTCACATGATCAGCGCCATTAAGTCACGTGATCACTACATGATAGTCATGTGATCAGTCCATGCTCAGTCACGGTATCAGTGCATGATCAGCCACGTGATCAGTGCATGATCAGCCACGTGATCAGTGCATGATCAGCCACGTGATCAGTGCATGATCAGTCACGTGATCAGTGCATGATCAGGCACGTGATCAGTGCATGATCAGCCACGTGATCAGTGCATGATAGCCACGTGATCAGTGCATGATCAGTCACCTGATGGGTGTATGATCAGTCACGTGACCAGTACATGGTAGCTACATGATCATTGCATGATCAGCCACGTGAGTAGTGCATGATAGCCACGTGATCAGTGCATGATCAGTCACGTGATCAGTGCATGATCAGTCACGTGATCAGTGCATGATCAGTCACGTGATCAGTGCATGATCAGCCACGTGATCAGTGCATGATCAGTCACGTGATCAGTGCATGATCAGCCACGTGATCAGTGCATGATCAGTCACGTGATCAGTGCATGATATAGACGTGATCAGTGCATGATCAGTCACGTGATCAGTGCATGATAGCCACGTGATCAGTGCATGATCAGTCACGTGATCAGTGCATGATCAGTCACGTGATCAGTGCATGATAGCTACGTGATCAGTGCATGATCAGCCACGTGATCAGTGCATGATAGCCACGTGATCAGTGCATGATAGTCACGTGATCAGTGCATGATCAGTCACGTGATCAGTGCATGATCAGCCACGTGATCAGTGCATGATCAGCCACGTGATCAGTGCATGATAGCCACGTGATCAGTGCATGATCAGTCACGTGATCAGTGCATGATCAGCCACGTGATCAGTGTATGATCAGCCACGTGATCAGTGCATGATAGCCACGTGATCAGTGCATGATCAGTCACGTGATCAGTGCATGATCAGTCACGTGACAGTACATGGTAGCTACGTGATCAGTGCATGATCAGCCACGTGATCAGTGCATGATAGCCACGTGATCAGTGCATGATCAGTCACGTGATCAGTGCATGATCAGTCACGTGATCAGTGCATGATCAGTCACGTGATCAGTGCATGATCAGCCACGTGATCAGTGCATGATCAGTCACGTGATCAGTGCATGATCATCCGTGATCAGTGCATGATCAGTCACGTGATCAGTGCATGATAGCCACGTGATCAGTGCATGATCAGTCACGTGATCAGTGCATGATCAGCCACGTGATCAGTGCATGATAGCCAGTGATCAGTGCATGATAGCCAGTGATCAGTGCATGATCAGTCACGTGATCAGTGCATGATCAGCCACGTGATCAGTGCATGATCAGCCACGTGATCAGTGCATGATCAGCCACGTGATCAGTGCATGATCAGTTACGTGAGCAGTGTATGATCAGCCACGTGATCAGTGCATGGTCAGACACGTGAACAGTGTATGATCAGCCACGTGATCAGTGCATGATAGCCACGTGATCAGTGCATGATCAGTCACGTGATCAGTGTATGATCAGCCACGTGAACAGTGCATGCTCAGTCACGTGATCTGGGCCTGCTGAGCTGCGTGATTACTGTCTGCTCATCTGCTTGACAATTGCCAGCTGAGCTGCACGATTCCTGCCTGTCATCTGCTTGACAATTGCCAGCTGTGCTGCGTAATTCCTGCCTGCTCAGCTGCTTGATTATTGCCAGCTGAGCAGCATGATTCCTCACACCTGAGTTCCATGATTATTGCCTGCTGACTGTTTGATTCGTGCCTACTCAGCTCTTTGTTTATTGCCTCCAGAGGCACATGATCAGTGTATGATAGCAAACATGATCAGCGCATGATCAGTCACATGATCAGCGCCATTAAGTCACGTGATCACTACATGATAGTCATGTGATCAGTCCATGCTCAGTCACGGTATCAGTGCATGATCAGCCACGTGATCAGTGCATGATCAGCCACGTGATCAGTTCATGATCAGCCACGTGATCAGTGCATGATCAGTCACGTGATCAGTGCATGATCAGGCACGTGATCAGTGCATGATCAGCCACGTGATCAGTGCATGATAGCCACGTGATCAGTGCATGATCAGTCACCTGATGGGTGTATGATCAGTCACGTGACCAGTACATGGTAGCTACATGATCATTGCATGATCAGCCACGTGAGTAGTGCATGATAGCCACGTGATCAGTGCATGATCAGTCACGTGATCAGTGCATGATCAGTCACGTGATCAGTGCATGATCAGCCACGTGATCAGTGCATGATCAGTCACGTGATCAGTGCATGATAGCCACGTGATCAGTGCATGATCAGTCACGTGATCAGTGCATGATAGCCACGTGATCAGTGCATGATCAGTCACGTGATCAGTGCATGATCAGTCACGTGATCAGTGCATGATAGCTACGTGATCAGTGCATGATCAGCCACGTGATCAGTGCATGATAGCCACGTGATCAGTGCATGATCAGTCACGTGATCAGTGCATGATCAGTCACGTGATCAGTGCATGATCAGCCACGTGATCAGTGCATGATCAGTCACGTGATCAGTGCATGATCAGTCACGTGATCAGTGCATGATCAGCCACGTGATCAGTGCATGATCAGCCACGTGATCAGTGCATGATAGCCACGTGATCAGTGCATGATCAGTCACGTGATCAGTGCATGATCAGTCACGTGATCAGTGCATGATCAGCCACGTGATCAGTGCATGATCAGCCACGTGATCAGTGCATGATCAGTTACGTGATCAGTGCATGATCAGTCACGTGATCAGTGCATGGTAGCTACGTGATCATTGCATGATCAGCCACGTGATCAGTGCATGATAGCCACGTGATCAGTGCATGATCAGTCACGTGATCAGTGCATGATCAGTCACGTGATCAGTGCATGATCAGTCACGTGATCAGTGCATGATCAGCCACGTGATCAGTGCATGATCAGTCACGTGATCAGTGCATGGTAGCTACGTGATCATTGCATGATCAGCCACGTGATCAGTGCATGATAGCCACGTGATCAGTGCATGATAGCCACGTGATCAGTGCATGATCAGTCACGTGATAGTGCATGATCAGCCACGTGATCAGTGCATGATAGCCACGTGATCAGTGCATGATCAGCCACGTGATCAGTGCATGATCAGCCACGTGATCAGTGCATGATAGCCACGTGATCAGTGCATGATCAGTCACGTGATCAGTGCATGATAGCCACGTGATCAGTGCATGATCAGTCACGTGATCAGTGCATGATCAGTCACGTGATCAGTACATGATAGCTACATGATCAGTGCATGATCAGCCACGTGATCAGTGCATGATAGCCACGTGATCAGTGCATGATAGTCATGTGATCAGTGCATGATCAGTCACGTGATCAGTGCATGATCAGCCACGTGATCAGTGCATGATCAGCCACGTGATCAGTGCATGATAGCTATGTGATCAGTGCATGATCAGTCACGTGATCAGTGCATGACCAGGCACGTGATCAGTGCATGATCAGCCACGTGATCAGTGCATGATAGCCACGTGATCAGTGCATGATCAGTCACGTGATCAGTGCATGATCAGTCACTGACCAGTACATGGTAGCTACATGATCATTGCATGATCAGCCACGTGATAGTGCATGATAGCCACGTGATCAGTGCATGATCAGTCACGTGATCAGTGCATGATCAGTCATGTGATCAGTGCATGATCAGGCACGTGATCAGTGCATGATCAGCCACGTGATCAGTGCATGATAGCCACGTGATCAGTGCATGATCAGTCACGTGATCAGTGCATGATCAGTCACGTGATCAGTGCATGATCAGCCACGTGATCAGTGCATGATCAGCCACGTGATCAGTGCATGATCAATTACGTGATCAGTGCATGATCAGTCACGTGATCAGTGCATGGTAGCTACGTGATCATTGCATGATCAGCCACGTGATCAGTGCATGATAGCCACGTGATCAGTGCATGATCAGTCACGTGATCAGTGCATGATCAGTCACGTGATCAGTGCATGATCAGTCACGTGATCAGTGCATGATCAATTACGTGATCAGTGCATGATCAGTCACGTGATCAGTACATGGTAGCTACGTGATCATTGCATGATCAGCCACGTGATCAGTGCATGATAGCCACGTGATCAGTGCATGATAGCCACGTGATCAGTGCATGATCAGTCATGTGATACGTGTGTGATCAGCCACGTGATCAGTGCATGATATCCACGTGATCAGTGCATGATAGCCACGTGATCAGTGCATGAGAGCCACGTGATCAGTGCATGATCAGTCACGTGATCATGTGTGATCAGCCACGTGATCAGTGCATGATCAATTACGTGATCAGTGCATGATCAGTCACGTGACCAGTACATGGTTGCTACGTGATCGTTGCATGATCAGCCACGTGAGCAGTGCATGATAGCCACGTGATCAGTGCATGATCAGTCACGTGATCAGTACATGATCAGTCACGTGAACAGTGCATGATCATTTACGTGATCTGTGCATGATCAGTCACGTGACCAGTATATGGTAGCTACGTGATCATTCCATGACGAGCCACGTGAGCAGTGCATGATAGCCACGTGATGTGTGCATGATGAGTTACGTGAGCAGAGTATGATCAGCCACGTGATCAGTGCATGAGTGCCACGTGATCAGTGCATGATATGTCACGTGACAGGTGTGTGATCAGCCACGTGAACAGTGCATGTTCAGCCACGTGATCAGTGCATGATAGCCACGTGATCAGTGCATGATCAGTTACGTGAGCAGTGTATGATCAGCCACGTGATCAGTGCATGGTCAGACACGTGAACAGTGTATGATCAGCCACGTGATCAGTGCATGATATCCAAGTGATCAGTGCATGATCATCACGTGATCAGTGTATGATCAGCCACGTGAACAGTGCATGCTCAGTCACGTGATCAGGGCCTGCTGAGCTGCGTGATTACTGTCTGCTCATCTGCTTGACAATTGCCAGCTGAGCTGCACGATTCCTGCCTGTCATCTGCTTGACAATTGCCAGCTGTGCTGCGTAATTCCTGCCTGCTCAGCTGCTTGATTATTGCCAGCTGAGCAGCATGATTCCTCACAGCTGAGTTCCATGATTATTGCCTGCTGACTGTATGATTCGTGCCTACTCAGCTCTTTGTTTATTGCCTCCAGAGGCACATGATCAGTGTATGATAGCAAACATGATCAGTGCATGATCAGCACATGATCAGTGCATGATCAGTCACATGATCAGTGCCATTAAGTCACGTGATCAGTGCATGATAGTCATGTGATCAGTGCATGATCAGTCACGGTATCAGTGCATGATCAGCCACGTGATCAGTGCATGATCAGCCACGTGATCAGTGCATGATAGCTATGTGATCAGTGCATGATCAGTCACGTGATCAGTGCATGATCAGGCACGTGATCAGTGCATGATCAGTCACGTGATCAGTGCATGATCAGTCACGTGATCAGTGCATGATCAGTCACGTGATCAGTGCATGATCAGCCACGTGATCAGTGCATGATCAGCCACGTGATCAGTGCATGATCAATTACGTGATCAGTGCATGATCAGTCACGTGACCAGTACATGGTAGCTACGTGATCATTGCATGATCAGCCACGTGAGCAGTGCATGATAGCCACGTGATCAGTGCATGATCAGTCACGTGATCAGTGCATGATCAGTCACGTGATCAGTGCATGATCAGTCACGTGATCAGTGCATGATCAATTACGTGATCAGTGCATGATCAGTCACGTGACCAGTACATGGTAGCTACGTGATCATTGCATGATCAGCCACGTGATCAGTGCATGATAGCCACGTGATCAGTGCATGATCAGTCACATGATCAGTGCATGATCATCACGTGATCAGTGCATGATCAGTCACGTGATCAGTGCATGATATAGACGTGATCAGTGCATGATCAGTCACGTGATCAGTGCATGATCAGCCACGTGATCAGTGCATGATAGCCAGTGATCAGTGCATGATAGCCAGTGATCAGTGCATGATCAGTCACGTGATCAGTGCATGATCAGCCACGTGATCAGTGCATGATAGCCACGTGATCAGTGCATGATCAGCCACGTGATCAGTGCATGATCAGTTACGTGATCAGTGTATGATCAGCCACGTGATCAGTGCATGGTCAGACACGTGAACAGTGTATGATCAGCCACGTGATCAGTGCATGATAGCCACGTGATCAGTGCATGATCAGTCACGTGATCAGTGTATGATCAGCCACGTGAACAGTGCATGCTCAGTCACGTGATCTGGGCCTGCTGAGCTGCGTGATTACCGTCTGCTCATCTGCTTGACAATTGCCAGCTGAGCTGCACGATTCCTGCCTGTCATCTGCTTGACAATTATCAGCTGTGCTGCGTAATTCCTGCCTGCTCAGCTGCTTGATTATTGCCAGCTGAGCAGCATGATTCCTCACAGCTGAGTTCCATGATTATTGCCTGCTCACTGTTTGATTCGTGCCTACTCAGCTCTTTGTTTATTGCCTCCAGAGGCACATGATCAGTGTATGATAGCAAACATGATCAGCGCATGATCAGTCACATGATCAGCGCCATTAAGTCACGTGATCACTACATGATAGTCATGTGATCAGTCCATGCTCAGTCACGGTATCAGTGCATGATCAGCCACGTGATCAGTGCATGATCAGCCACGTGATCAGTGCATGATAGCCACGTGATCAGTGCATGATCAGTCACGTGATCAGTGCATGACCAGGCACGTGATCAGTGCATGATCAGCCACGTGATCAGTGCATGATAGCCACGTGATCAGTGCATGATCAGTCACCTGATGGGTGTATGATCAGTCACGTGACCGGTACATGGTAGCTACATGATCATTGCATGATCAGCCACGTGAGTAGTGCATGATAGCCACGTGATCAGTGCATGATCAGTCACGTGATCAGTGCATGATCAGTCACGTGATCAGTGCATGATAGTCACGTGATCAGTGCATGATCAGCCACGTGATCAGTGCATGATCAGTCACGTGATCAGTGCATGATCAGCCACGTGATCAGTGCATGATCAGTCATGTGATCAGTGCATGATAGACGTGATCAGTGCATGATCAGTCACGTGATCAGTGCATGATAGCCACGTGATCAGTGCATGATCAGTCACGTGATCAGTGCATGATCAGTCACGTGATCAGTGCATGATAGCGTGATCAGTGCATGATCAGCCACGTGATCAGTGCATGATAGCCACGTGATCAGTGCATGATCAGTGATCAGTGCATGATCAGTCACGTGATCAGTGCATGATCAGCCACGTGATCAGTGCATGATCAGCCACGTGATCAGTGCATGATAGCCACGTGATCAGTGCATGATCAGTCACGTGATCAGTGCATGATCAGTCACGTGATCAGTGCATGATCAGCCACGTGATCAGTGCATGATCAGCCACGTGATCAGTGCATGATCAGTCACGTGATCAGTGCATGATCAGCCACGTGATCAGTGCATGATCAGCCACGTGATCAGTGCATGATCAGCCACGTGATCAGTGCATGATCAGTCACGTGATCAGTGCATGATAGCTACGTGATCAGTGCATGATCAGCCACGTGATCAGTGCATGATAGCCACGTGATCAGTGCATGATCAGTCACGTGATCAGTGCATGATCAGCCACGTGATCAGTGCATGATCAGCCACGTGATCAGTGCATGATCAGCCACGTGATCAGTGCATGATCAGTCACGTGATCAGTGCATGGTAGCTACGTGATCAGTGCATGATCAGCCACGTGATCAGTGCATGATAGCCACGTGATCAGTGCATGATCAGTCACGTGATCAGTGCATGATCAGTCACGTGATCAGTGCATGATAGCCACGTGATCAGTGCATGATCAGCCACGTGATCAGTGCATGATAGCCACGTGATCAGTGCATGATCAGTCACGTGATCAGTGCATGATCAGTCACGTGATCAGTGCATGATCAGTCACGTGATCAGTGCATGATCAATTACGTGATCAGTGCATGATCAGTCACGTGATCAGTACATGGTAGCCACGTGATCAGTGCATGATCAGCCACGTGATCAGTGCATGATAGCCACGTGATCAGTGCATGATCAGTCACGTGATCAGTGCATGATCATCCACGTGATCAGTGCATGATCAGTCACGTGATCAGTGCATGATATAGACGTGATCAGTGCATGATCAGTCACGTGATCAGTGCATGATCAGCCACGTGATCAGTGCATGATAGCCAGTGATCAGTGCATGATAGCCACGTGATCAGTGCATGATCAGTCACGTGATCAGTGCATGATCAGCCACGTGATCAGTGCATGATCAGCCACGTGATCAGTGCATGATCAGCCACGTGATCAGTGCATGATCAGTTACGTGAGCAGTGTATGATCAGCCACGTGATCAGTGCATGGTCAGACACGTGAACAGTGTATGATCAGCCACGTGATCAGTGCATGATAGCCACGTGATCAGTGCATGATCAGTCACGTGATCAGTGTATGATCAGCCACGTGAACAGTGCATGCTCAGTCACGTGATCAGGGCCTGCTGAGCTGCGTGATTACTGTCTGCTCATCTGCTTGACAATTGCCAGCTGAGCTGCACGATTCCTGCCTGTCATCTGCTTGACAATTGCCAGCTGTGCTGCGTAATTCCTGCCTGCTCAGCTGCTTGATTATTGCCAGCTGAGCAGCATGATTCCTCACAGCTGAGTTCCATGATTATTGCCTGCTGACTGTTTGATTCGTGCCTACTCAGCTCTTTGTTTATTGCCTCCAGAGGCACATGATCAGTGTATGATAGCAAACATGATCAGCGCATGATCAGTCACATGATCAGCGCCATTAAGTCACGTGATCACTACATGATAGTCATGTGATCAGTCCATGCTCAGTCACGGTATCAGTGCATGATCAGCCACGTGATCAGTGCATGATCAGCCACGTGATCAGTGCATGATCAGCCACGTGATCAGTGCATGATCAGTCACGTGATCAGTGCATGATCAGGCACGTGATCAGTGCATGATCAGCCACGTGATCAGTGCATGATAGCCACGTGATCAGTGCATGATCAGTCACCTGATGGGTGTATGATCAGTCACGTGACCAGTACATGGTAGCTACATGATCATTGCATGATCAGCCACGTGAGTAGTGCATGATAGCCACGTGATCAGTGCATGATCAGTCACGTGATCAGTGCATGATCAGTCACGTGATCAGTGCATGATAGTCACGTGATCAGTGCATGATCAGCCACGTGATCAGTGCATGATCAGTCACGTGATCAGTGCATGATCAGCCACGTGATCAGTGCATGATCAGTCATGTGATCAGTGCATGATATCCACGTGATCAGTGCATGATCAGTCACGTGATCAGTGCATGATAGCCACGTGATCAGTGCATGATCAGTCACGTGATCAGTGCATGATCAGTCACGTGATCAGTGCATGATAGCTACGTGATCAGTGCATGATCAGCCACGTGATCAGTGCATGATAGCCACGTGATCAGTGCATGATCAGTCACGTGATCAGTGCATGATCAGTCACGTGATCAGTGCATGATCAGCCACGTGATCAGTGCATGATCAGCCACGTGATCAGTGCATGATAGCCACGTGATCAGTGCATGATCAGTCACGTGATCAGTGCATGATCAGCCACGTGATCAGTGCATGATCAGCCACGTGATCAGTGCATGATCAGTCACGTGATCAGTGCATGATCAGTCACGTGATCAGTGCATGATCAGCCACGTGATCAGTGCATGATCAGCCACGTGATCAGTGCATGATCAGCCACGTGATCAGTGCATGATCAGTCACGTGATCAGTGCATGGTAGCCACGTGATCAGTGCATGATCAGCCACGTGATCAGTGCATGATAGCCACGTGATCAGTGCATGATCAGTCACGTGATCAGTGCATGATCAGCCACGTGATCAGTGCATGATCAGTCACGTGATCAGTGCATGATCAATTACGTGATCAGTGCATGATCAGTCACGTGATCAGTACATGGTAGCTACGTGATCAGTGCATGATCAGCCACGTGCAGTGCATGATAGCCACGTGATCAGTGCATGATCAGTCACGTGATCAGTGCATGATCATCCACGTGATCAGTGCATGATCAGTCACGTGATCAGTGCATGATAGCCACGTGATCAGTGCATGATCAGTCACGTGATCAGTGCATGATCAGCCACGTGATCAGTGCATGATAGCCAGTGATCAGTGCATGATAGCCACGTGATCAGTGCATGATCAGTCACGTGATCAGTGCATGATCAGCCACGTGATCAGTGCATGATCAGCCACGTGATCAGTGCATGATCAGCCACGTGATCAGTGCATGATCAGTTACGTGAGCAGTGTATGATCAGCCACGTGATCAGTGCATGGTCAGACACGTGAACAGTGTATGATCAGCCACGTGATCAGTGCATGATATCACGTGATCAGTGCATGATCAGTCACGTGATCAGTGTATGATCAGCCACGTGAACAGTGCATGCTCAGTCACGTGATCAGGGCCTGCTGAGCTGCGTGATTACTGTCTGCTCATCTGCTTGACAATTGCCAGCTGAGCTGCACGATTCCTGCCTGTCATCTGCTTGACAATTGCCAGCTGTGCTGCGTAATTCCTGCCTGCTCAGCTGCTTGATTATTGCCAGCTGAGCAGCATGATTCCTCACACCTGAGTTCCATGATTATTGCCTGCTGACTGTTTGATTCGTGCCTACTCAGCTCTTTGTTTATTGCCTCCAGAGGCACATGATCAGTGTATGATAGCAAACATGATCAGCGCATGATCAGTCACATGATCAGCGCCATTAAGTCACGTGATCACTACATGATAGTCATGTGATCAGTCCATGCTCAGTCACGGTATCAGTGCATGATCAGCCACGTGATCAGTGCATGATCAGCCACGTGATCAGTGCATGATAGCCACGTGATCAGTGCATGATCAGTCACGTGATCAGTGCATGATCAGGCACGTGATCAGTGCATGATCAGCCACGTGATCAGTGCATGATAGCCACGTGATCAGTGCATGATCAGTCACCTGATGGGTGTATGATCAGTCACGTGACCAGTACATGGTAGCTACATGATCATTGCATGATCAGCCACGTGAGTAGTGCATGATAGCCACGTGATCAGTGCATGATCAGTCACGTGATCAGTGCATGATCAGTCACGTGATCAGTGCATGATAGTCACGTGATCAGTGCATGATCAGCCACGTGATCAGTGCATGATCAGTCACGTGATCAGTGCATGATCAGCCACGTGATCAGTGCATGATCAGTCATGTGATCAGTGCATGATATACGTGATCAGTGCATGATCAGTCACGTGATCAGTGCATGATAGCCACGTGATCAGTGCATGATCAGTCACGTGATCAGTGCATGATCAGTCACGTGATCAGTGCATGATAGCTACGTGATCAGTGCATGATCAGCCACGTGATCAGTGCATGATAGCCACGTGATCAGTGCATGATCAGTCACGTGATCAGTGCATGATCAGTCACGTGATCAGTGCATGATCAGCCACGTGATCAGTGCATGATCAGCCACGTGATCAGTGCATGATAGCCACGTGATCAGTGCATGATCAGTCACGTGATCAGTGCATGATCAGCCACGTGATCAGTGCATGATCAGTCACGTGATCAGTGCATGATCAGTCACGTGATCAGTGCATGATCAGTCACGTGATCAGTGCATGATCAGCCACGTGATCAGTGCATGATCAGCCACGTGATCAGTGCATGATCAATTACGTGATCAGTGCATGATCAGTCACGTGACCAGTACATGGTAGCTACGTGATCAGTGCATGATCAGCCACGTGAGCAGTGCATGATAGCCACGTGATCAGTGCATGATCAGTCACGTGATCAGTGCATGATCAGCCACGTGATCAGTGCATGATCAGTCACGTGATCAGTGCATGATCAATTACGTGATCAGTGCATGATCAGTCACGTGACCAGTACATGGTAGCTACGTGATCAGTGCATGATCAGCCACGTGATCAGTGCATGATAGCCACGTGATCAGTGCATGATCAGTCACGTGATCAGTGCATGATCATCCACGTGATCAGTGCATGATCAGTCACGTGATCAGTGCATGATATAGACGTGATCAGTGCATGATCAGTCACGTGATCAGTGCATGATCAGCCACGTGATCAGTGCATGATAGCCAGTGATCAGTGCATGATAGCCAGTGATCAGTGCATGATCAGTCACGTGATCAGTGCATGATCAGCCACGTGATCAGTGCATGATCAGCCACGTGATCAGTGCATGATCAGCCACGTGATCAGTGCATGATCAGTTACGTGAGCAGTGTATGATCAGCCACGTGATCAGTGCATGGTCAGACACGTGAACAGTGTATGATCAGCCACGTGATCAGTGCATGATATCACGTGATCAGTGCATGATCAGTCACGTGATCAGTGTATGATCAGCCACGTGAACAGTGCATGCTCAGTCACGTGATCTGGGCCTGCTGAGCTGCGTGATTACTGTCTGCTCATCTGCTTGACAATTGCCAGCTGAGCTGCACGATTCCTGCCTGTCATCTGCTTGACAATTGCCAGCTGTGCTGCGTAATTCCTGCCTGCTCAGCTGCTTGATTATTGCCAGCTGAGCAGCATGATTCCTCACACCTGAGTTCCATGATTATTGCCTGCTGACTGTTTGATTCGTGCCTACTCAGCTCTTTGTTTATTGCCTCCAGAGGCACATGATCAGTGTATGATAGCAAACATGATCAGCGCATGATCAGTCACATGATCAGCGCCATTAAGTCACGTGATCACTACATGATAGTCATGTGATCAGTCCATGCTCAGTCACGGTATCAGTGCATGATCAGCCACGTGATCAGTGCATGATCAGCCACGTGATCAGTGCATGATCAGCCACGTGATCAGTGCATGATCAGTCACGTGATCAGTGCATGATCAGGCACGTGATCAGTGCATGATCAGCCACGTGATCAGTGCATGATAGCCACGTGATCAGTGCATGATCAGTCACCTGATGGGTGTATGATCAGTCACGTGACCGTACATGGTAGCTACATGATCATTGCATGATCAGCCACGTGAGTAGTGCATGATAGCCACGTGATCAGTGCATGATCAGTCACGTGATCAGTGCATGATCAGTCACGTGATCAGTGCATGATCAGTCACGTGATCAGTGCATGATCAGCCACGTGATCAGTGCATGATCAGTCACGTGATCAGTGCATGATCAGCCACGTGATCAGTGCATGATCAGTCATGATCAGTGCATGATATCCACGTGATCAGTGCATGATCAGTCACGTGATCAGTGCATGATAGCCACGTGATCAGTGCATGATCAGTACGTGATCAGTGCATGATCAGTCACGTGATCAGTGCATGGTAGCTACGTGATCAGTGCATGATCAGCCACGTGATCAGTGCATGATAGCCACGTGATCAGTGCATGATAGTCACGTGATCAGTGCATGATCAGTCACGTGATCAGTGCATGATCAGCCACGTGATCAGTGCATGATCAGCCACGTGATCAGTGCATGATAGCCACGTGATCAGTGCATGATCAGTCACGTGATCAGTGCATGATCAGTCACGTGATCAGTGCATGATCAGCCACGTGATCAGTGCATGATAGCCACGTGATCAGTGCATGATCAGTCACGTGATCAGTGCATGATCAGTCACGTGATCAGTGCATGATAGCCACGTGATCAGTGCATGATCAGCCACGTGATCAGTGCATGATCAGTCACGTGATCAGTGCATGATCAGCCACGTGATCAGTGCATGATCAGCCACGTGATCAGTGCATGATAGCCACGTGATCAGTGCATGATCAGTCACGTGATCAGTGCATGATCAGCCACGTGATCAGTGCATGATCAGCCACGTGATCAGTGCATGATCAGCCACGTGATCAGTGCATGATCAATTACGTGATCAGTGCATGATCAGTCACGTGATCAGTGCATGGTAGCTACGTGATCAGTGCATGATCAGCCACGTGATCAGTGCATGATAGCCACGTGATCAGTGCATGATCAGTCACGTGATCAGTGCATGATCAGTCACGTGATCAGTGCATGATCAGTCACGTGATCAGTGCATGATCAATCACGTGATCAGTGCATGATCAGTCACGTGATCAGTGCATGATAGCTACGTGATCAGTGCATGATCAGCCACGTGATCAGTGCATGATAGCCACGTGATCAGTGCATGATCAGCCACGTGATCAGTGCATGATCAGTCACGTGATCAGTGCATGATCAGCCACGTGATCAGTGCATGATATCCACGTGATCAGTGCATGATCAGCACGTGATCAGTGCATGATAGCCACGTGATCAGTGCATGATCAGCCACGTGATCAGTGCATGATCAGCCACGTGATCAGTGCATGATCAGTCACGTGATCATGTATGATCAGCCACGTGATCAGTGCATGATCAGCCACGTGATCAGTGCATGATCAATTACGTGATCAGTGCATGATCAGTCACGTGATCAGTGCATGATAGCCACGTGATCAGTGCATGATCAGCCACGTGATCAGTGCATGATAGCCACGTGATCAGTGCATGATCAGTCACGTGATCAGTGCATGATCAGCCACGTGATCAGTGCATGATCAGTCACGTGATCAGTGCATGATCAATCACGTGATCAGTGCATGATCAGTCACGTGACCAGTACATGGTAGCTACGTGATCATTGCATGATCAGCCACGTGATCAGTGCATGATAGCCACGTGATCAGTGCATGATAGCCACGTGATCAGTGCATGATCAGTCACGTGATCAGTGCATGATCAGCCACGTGATCAGTGCATGATAGCCACGTGATCAGTGCATGATAGCCACGTGATCAGTGCATGATCAGTCACGTGATACATGTGTGATCAGCCACGTGATCAGTGCATGATGAGCCACGTGATCAGTGCAGGATCAATTACGTGATCAGTGCATGATCAGTCACGTGACCAGTACATGGTTGCTACGTGATCGTTGCATGATCAGCCACGTGAGCAGAGCATGATAGCCACGTGATCAGTGCATGATCAGTCACGTGATCAGTACATGATCAGTCACGTGAACAGTGCATGATCATTTACGTGATCTGTGCATGATCAGTCACGTGACCAGTATATGGTAGCTACGTGATCATTCCATGACGAGCCACGTGAGCAGTGCATGATAGCCACGTGATGTGTGCATGATGAGTTACGTGAGCAGAGTATGATCAGCCACGTGATCAGTGCATGAGTGCCACGTGATCAGTGCATGATATGTCACGTGACAGGTGTGTGATCAGCCACGTGAACAGTGCATGTTCAGCCACGTGATCAGTGCATGATAGCCACGTGATCAGTGCATGATCAGTTACGTGAGCAGTGTATGATCAGCCACGTGATCAGTGCATGGTCAGACACGTGAACAGTGTATGATCAGCCACGTGATCAGTGCATGATATCCAAGTGATCAGTGCATGATCATCACGTGATCAGTGTATGATCAGCCACGTGAACAGTGCATGCTCAGTCACGTGATCAGGGCCTGCTGAGCTGCGTGATTACTGTCTGCTCATCTGCTTGACAATTGCCAGCTGAGCTGCACGATTCCTGCCTGTCATCTGCTTGACAATTGCCAGCTGTGCTGCGTAATTCCTGCCTGCTCAGCTGCTTGATTATTGCCAGCTGAGCAGCATGATTCCTCACAGCTGAGTTCCATGATTATTGCCTGCTGACTGTTTGATTCGTGCCTACTCAGCTCTTTGTTTATTGCCTCCAGAGGCACATGATCAGTGTATGATAGCAAACATGATCAGTGCATGATCAGTCACATGATCAGCGCCATTAAGTCACGTGATCACTACATGATAGTCATGTGATCAGTCCATGCTCAGTCACGGTATCAGTGCATGATCAGCCACGTGATCAGTGCATGATCAGCCACGTGATCAGTGCATGATAGCCATGATCAGTGCATGATCAGTCACGTGATCAGTGCATGATCAGCACGTGATCAGTGCATGATCAGTCACGTGATCAGTGCATGATCAGTCACGTGATCAGTGCATGATCAGTCACGTGATCAGTGCATGATCAGCCACGTGATCAGTGCATGATCAGCCACGTGATCAGTGCATGATCAGTCACGTGATCAGTGCATGATCAGTCACGTGACCAGTACATGGTAGCTACGTGATCAGTGCATGATCAGCCACGTGAGCAGTGCATGATAGCCACGTGATCAGTGCATGATCAGTCACGTGATCAGTGCATGATCACCACGTGATCAGTGCATGATCAGTCACGTGATCAGTGCATGATCAATTACGTGATCAGTGCATGATCAGTCACGTGACCAGTACATGGTAGCTACGTGATCAGTGCATGATCAGCCACGTGATCAGTGCATGATAGCCACGTGATCAGTGCATGATCAGTCACGTGATCAGTGCATGATCATCCACGTGATCAGTGCATGATCAGTCACGTGATCAGTGCATGATATAGACGTGATCAGTGCATGATCAGTCACGTGATCAGTGCATGATCAGCCACGTGATCAGTGCATGATAGCCAGTGATCAGTGCATGATAGCCAGTGATCAGTGCATGATCAGTCACGTGATCAGTGCATGATCAGCCACGTGATCAGTGCATGATAGCCACGTGATCAGTGCATGATCAGCCACGTGATCAGTGCATGATCAGTTACGTGAGCAGTGTATGATCAGCCACGTGATCAGTGCATGGTCAGACACGTGAACAGTGTATGATCAGCCACGTGATCAGTGCATGATAGCCACGTGATCAGTGCATGATCAGTCACGTGATCAGTGTATGATCAGCCACGTGAACAGTGCATGCTCAGTCACGTGATCAGGGCCTGCTGAGCTGCGTGATTACTGTCTGCTCATCTGCTTGACAATTGCCAGCTGAGCTGCGTAATTCCTGCCTGCTCAGCTGCTTGATTATTGCCAGCTGAGCAGCATGATTCCTCACACCTGAGTTCCATGATTATTGCCTGCTGACTGTTTGATTCGTGCCTACTCAGCTCTTTGTTTATTGCCTCCAGAGGCACATGATCAGTGTATGATAGCAAACATGATCAGTGCATGATCAGTCACATGATCAGCGCCATTAAGTCACGTGATCACTACATGATAGTCATGTGATCAGTCCATGCTCAGTCACGGTATCAGTGCATGATCAGCCACGTGATCAGTGCATGATCAGCCACGTGATCAGTGCATGATAGCCACGTGATCAGTGCATGATCAGTCACGTGATCAGTGCATGATCAGGCACGTGATCAGTGCATGATCAGCCACGTGATCAGTGCATGATAGCCACGTGATCAGTGCATGATCAGTCACCTGATGGGTGTATGATCAGTCACGTGACCAGTACATGGTAGCTACATGATCATTGCATGATCAGCCACGTGAGTAGTGCATGATAGCCACGTGATCAGTGCATGATCAGTCACGTGATCAGTGCATGATCAGTCACGTGATCAGTGCATGATCAGTCACGTGATCAGTGCATGATCAGCCACGTGATCAGTGCATGATCAGTCACATGATCAGTGCATGATCAGCCACGTGATCAGTGCATGATCAGTCATGTGATCAGTGCATGATATAGACGTGATCAGTGCATGATCAGTCACGTGATCAGTGCATGATAGCCACGTGATCAGTGCATGATCAGTCACGTGATCAGTGCATGATCAGTCACGTGACCAGTACATGGTAGCTACATGATCAGTGCATGATCAGCCACGTGATCAGTGCATGATAGCCACGTGATCAGTGCATGATAGTCACGTGATCAGTGCATGATCAGTCACGTGATCAGTGCATGATCAGCCACGTGATCAGTGCATGATCAGCCACGTGATCAGTGCATGATAGCCACGTGATCAGTGCATGATCAGTCACGTGATCAGTGCATGATCAGGCACGTGATCAGTGCATGATCAGCCACGTGATCAGTGCATGATAGCCACGTGATCAGTGCATGATCAGTCACGTGATCAGTGTATGATCAGTCACTGACCAGTACATGGTAGCTACATGATCATTGCATGATCAGCCACGTGATAGTGCATGATAGCCACGTGATCAGTGCATGATCAGTCACGTGATCAGTGCATGATCAGTCATGTGATCAGTGCATGATCAGGCACGTGATCAGTGCATGATCAGCCACGTGATCAGTGCATGATAGCCACGTGATCAGTGCATGATCAGTCACGTGATCAGTGCATGATCAGTCACGTGATCAGTGCATGATCAGCCACGTGATCAGTGCATGATCAGCCACGTGATCAGTGCATGATCAATTACGTGATCAGTGCATGATCAGTCACGTGATCAGTGCATGGTAGCTACGTGATCAGTGCATGATCAGCCACGTGATCAGTGCATGATAGCCACGTGATCAGTGCATGATCAGTCACGTGATCAGTGCATGATCAGCCACGTGATCAGTGCATGATCAGTCACGTGATCAGTGCATGATCAATTACGTGATCAGTGCATGATCAGTCACGTGACCAGTACATGGTAGCTACGTGATCATTGCATGATCAGCCACGTGATCAGTGCATGATAGCCACGTGATCAGTGCATGATAGCCACGTGATCAGTGCATGATCAGTCATGTGATACGTGTGTGATCAGCCACGTGATCAGTGCATGATATCCACGTGATCAGTGCATGATAGCCACGTGATCAGTGCATGAGAGCCACGTGATCAGTGCATGATCAGTCACGTGATACATGTGTGATCAGCCACGTGATCAGTGCATGATGAGCCACGTGATCAGTGCAGGATCAATTACGTGATCAGTGCATGATCAGTCACGTGACCAGTACATGGTTGCTACGTGATCGTTGCATGATCAGCCACGTGAGCAGAGCATGATAGCCACGTGATCAGTGCATGATCAGTCACGTGATCAGTACATGATCAGTCACGTGAACAGTGCATGATCATTTACGTGATCTGTGCATGATCAGTCACGTGACCAGTATATGGTAGCTACGTGATCATTCCATGACGAGCCACGTGAGCAGTGCATGATAGCCACGTGATGTGTGCATGATGAGTTACGTGAGCAGAGTATGATCAGCCACGTGATCAGTGCATGAGTGCCACGTGATCAGTGCATGATATGTCACGTGACAGGTGTGTGATCAGCCACGTGAACAGTGCATGTTCAGCCACGTGATCAGTGCATGATAGCCACGTGATCAGTGCATGATCAGTTACGTGAGCAGTGTATGATCAGCCACGTGATCAGTGCATGGTCAGACACGTGAACAGTGTATGATCAGCCACGTGATCAGTGCATGATATCCAAGTGATCAGTGCATGATCATCACGTGATCAGTGTATGATCAGCCACGTGAACAGTGCATGCTCAGTCACGTGATCAGGGCCTGCTGAGCTGCGTGATTACTGTCTGCTCATCTGCTTGACAATTGCCAGCTGAGCTGCACGATTCCTGCCTGTCATCTGCTTGACAATTGCCAGCTGTGCTGCGTAATTCCTGCCTGCTCAGCTGCTTGATTATTGCCAGCTGAGCAGCATGATTCCTCACAGCTGAGTTCCATGATTATTGCCTGCTGACTGTTTGATTCGTGCCTACTCAGCTCTTTGTTTATTGCCTCCAGAGGCACATGATCAGTGTATGATAGCAAACATGATCAGTGCATGATCAGTCACATGATCAGCGCCATTAAGTCACGTGATCACTACATGATAGTCATGTGATCAGTCCATGCTCAGTCACGGTATCAGTGCATGATCAGCCACGTGATCAGTGCATGATCAGCCACGTGATCAGTTCATGATAGCCATGTGATCAGTGCATGATCAGTCACGTGATCAGTGCATGATCAGGCACGTGATCAGTGCATGATCAGTCACGTGATCAGTGCATGATCAGTCACGTGATCAGTGCATGATCAGTCACGTGATCAGTGCATGATCAGCCACGTGATCAGTGCATGATCAGCCACGTGATCAGTGCATGATCAGTCACGTGATCAGTGCATGATCAGTCACGTGACCAGTACATGGTAGCTACGTGATCATTGCATGATCAGCCACGTGATCAGTGCATGATAGCCACGTGATCAGTGCATGATCAGTCACGTGATCAGTGCATGATCAGCCACGTGATCAGTGCATGATCAGTCACGTGATCAGTGCATGATCAATTACGTGATCAGTGCATGATCAGTCACGTGATCAGTACATGGTAGCTACGTGATCAGTGCATGATCAGCCACGTGATCAGTGCATGATAGCCACGTGATCAGTGCATGATCAGTCACATGATCAGTGTATGATCATCCACGTGATCAGTGCATGATCAGTCATGTGATCAGTGCATGATATAGACGTGATCAGTGCATGATCAGTCACGTGATCAGTGCATGATCAGCCACGTGATCAGTGCATGATAGCCAGTGATCAGTGCATGATAGCCAGTGATCAGTGCATGATCAGTCACGTGATCAGTGCATGATCAGCCACGTGATCAGTGCATGATAGCCACGTGATCAGTGCATGATCAGCCACGTGATCAGTGCATGATCAGTTACGTGAGCAGTGTATGATCAGCCACGTGATCAGTGCATGGTCAGACACGTGAACAGTGTATGATCAGCCACGTGATCAGTGCATGATAGCCACGTGATCAGTGCATGATCAGTCACGTGATCAGTGTATGATCAGCCACGTGAACAGTGCATGCTCAGTCACGTGATCTGGGCCTGCTGAGCTGCGTGATTACTGTCTGCTCATCTGCTTGACAATTGCCAGCTGAGCTGCACGATTCCTGCCTGTCATCTGCTTGACAATTATCAGCTGTGCTGCGTAATTCCTGCCTGCTCAGCTGCTTGATTATTGCCAGCTGAGCAGCATGATTCCTCACACCTGAGTTCCATGATTATTGCCTGCTGACTGTTTGATTCGTGCCTACTCAGCTCTTTGTTTATTGCCTCCAGAGGCACATGATCAGTGTATGATAGCAAACATGATCAGCGCATGATCAGTCACATGATCAGCGCCATTAAGTCACGTGATCACTACATGATAGTCATGTGATCAGTCCATGCTCAGTCACGGTATCAGTGCATGATCAGCCACGTGATCAGTGCATGATCAGCCACGTGATCAGTGCATGATAGCCACGTGATCAGTGCATGATCAGTCACGTGATCAGTGCATGATCAGGCACGTGATCAGTGCATGATCAGCCACGTGATCAGTGCATGATAGCCACGTGATCAGTGCATGATCAGTCACGTGATCAGTGCATGATCAGTCACGTGATCAGTGCATGATCAGTCACGTGATCAGTGCATGATCAGCCACGTGATCAGTGCATGATCAGTCACGTGATCAGTGCATGATCATCCACGTGATCAGTGCATGATCAGTCATGTGATCAGTGCATGATATAGACGTGATCAGTGCATGATCAGTCACGTGATCAGTGCATGATAGCCACGTGATCAGTGCATGATCAGTCACGTGATCAGTGCATGATCAGTCACGTGATCAGTGCATGATAGCTACGTGATCAGTGCATGATCAGCCACGTGATCAGTGCATGATAGCCACGTGATCAGTGCATGATAGTCACGTGATCAGTGCATGATCAGTCACGTGATCAGTGCATGATCAGCCACGTGATCAGTGCATGATCAGCCACGTGATCAGTGCATGATAGCCACGTGATCAGTGCATGATCAGTCACGTGATCAGTGCATGATCAGCCACGTGATCAGTGCATGATCAGCCACGTGATCAGTGCATGATAGCCACGTGATCAGTGCATGATCAGTCACGTGATCAGTGCATGATCAGTCACGTGACCAGTACATGGTAGCTACGTGATCAGTGCATGATCAGCCACGTGATAGTGCATGATAGCCACGTGATCAGTGCATGATCAGTCACGTGATCAGTGCATGATCAGTCACGTGATCAGTGCATGATCAGGCACGTGATCAGTGCATGATCAGCCACGTGATCAGTGCATGATAGCCACGTGATCAGTGCATGATCAGTCACGTGATCAGTGCATGATCAGTCACGTGATCAGTGCATGATCAGCCACGTGATCAGTGCATGATCAGCCACGTGATCAGTGCATGATCAGTTACGTGATCAGTGCATGATCAGTCACGTGATCAGTGCATGGTAGCTACGTGATCAGTGCATGATCAGCCACGTGATCAGTGCATGATAGCCACGTGATCAGTGCATGATCAGTCACGTGATCAGTGCATGATCAGTCACGTGATCAGTGCATGATCAGTCACGTGATCAGTGCATGATCAGCCACGTGATCAGTGCATGATCAGTCACGTGATCAGTGCATGATAGCTACGTGATCAGTGCATGATCAGCCACGTGATCAGTGCATGATAGCCACGTGATCAGTGCATGATCAGCCACGTGATCAGTGCATGATCAGTCACGTGATCAGTGCATGATCAGTCACGTGATCAGTGCATGATCAGTCACGTGATCAGTGCATGATCAGCCACGTGATCAGTGCATGATCAATTACGTGATCAGTGCATGATCAGTCACGTGACCAGTACATGGTAGCTACGTGATCAGTGCATGATCAGCCACGTGATCAGTGCATGATAGCCACGTGATCAGTGCATGATCAGTCACGTGATCAGTGCATGATCATCCGTGATCAGTGCATGATCAGTCACGTGATCAGTGCATGATATAGACGTGATCAGTGCATGATCAGTCACGTGATCAGTGCATGATCAGCCACGTGATCAGTGCATGATAGCCAGTGATCAGTGCATGATAGCCAGTGATCAGTGCATGATCAGTCACGTGATCAGTGCATGATCAGCCACGTGAAGTGCATGATCAGCCACGTGATCAGTGCATGATCAGCCACGTGATCAGTGCATGATCAGTCACGTGAGCAGTGTATGATCAGCCACGTGATCAGTGCATGGTCAGACACGTGAACAGTGTATGATCAGCCACGTGATCAGTGCATGATAGCCACGTGATCAGTGCATGATCAGTCACGTGATCAGTGTATGATCAGCCACGTGAACAGTGCATGCTCAGTCACGTGATCTGGGCCTGCTGAGCTGCGTGATTACTGTCTGCTCATCTGCTTGACAATTGCCAGCTGAGCTGCACGATTCCTGCCTGTCATCTGCTTGACAATTGCCAGCTGTGCTGCGTAATTCCTGCCTGCTCAGCTGCTTGATTATTGCCAGCTGAGCAGCATGATTCCTCACACCTGAGTTCCATGATTATTGCCTGCTGACTGTTTGATTCGTGCCTACTCAGCTCTTTGTTTATTGCCTCCAGAGGCACATGATCAGTGTATGATAGCAAACATGATCAGCGCATGATCAGTCACATGATCAGCGCCATTAAGTCACGTGATCACTACATGATAGTCATGTGATCAGTCCATGCTCAGTCACGTGATCAGTGCATGATCAGCCACGTGATCAGTGCATGATAGCTATGTGATCAGTTCATGATCAGTCACGTGATCAGTGCATGATCAGTCACGTGATCAGTGCATGATCAGCCACGTGATCAGTGCATGATAGCCACGTGATCAGTGCATGATCAGTCACCTGATGGGTGTATGATCAGTCACGTGACCAGTACATGGTAGCTACATGATCATTGCATGATCAGCCACGTGAGTAGTGCATGATAGCCACGTGATCAGTGCATGATCAGTCACGTGATCAGTGCATGATCAGTCACGTGATCAGTGCATGATAAGTCACGTGATCAGTGCATGATCAGCCACGTGATCAGTGCATGATCAGTCACGTGATCAGTGCATGATAGCACGTGATCAGTGCATGATCAGCCACGTGATCAGTGCATGATAGCCACGTGATCAGTGCATGATCAGTCACGTGATCAGTGCATGATCAGCCCGTGATCAGTGCATGATCAGTCACGTGATCAGTGCATGATAGACGTGATCAGTGCATGATCAGTCACGTGATCAGTGCATGATCAGCCACGTGATCAGTGCATGATAGCCAGTGATCAGTGCATGATAGCCAGTGATCAGTGCATGATCAGTCACGTGATCAGTGCATGATCAGCCACGTGATCAGTGCATGATAGCCACGTGATCAGTGCATGATCAGCCACGTGATCAGTGCATGATCAGTCACGTGATCAGTGCATGATCAGCCACGTGATCAGTGCATGATCAGTCACGTGATCAGTGCATGATCAGCCACGTGATCAGTGCATGATCAGTCACGTGATCAGTGCATGATCAGCCACGTGATCAGTGCATGATCAGCCACGTGATCAGTGCATGATCAGTCACGTGATCAGTGCATGATCAGCCACGTGATCAGTGCATGATCAGTCACGTGATCAGTGCATGATCAGTCACGTGATCAGTGCATGATCAGCCACGTGATCAGTGCATGATAGCCACGTGATCAGTGCATGATCAGTCACGTGATCAGTGCATGATCAGTCACGTGATCAGTGCATGATCAGCCACGTGATCAGTGCATGATCAGCCACGTGATCAGTGCATGATCAATTACGTGATCAGTGCATGATCAGTCACGTGACCAGTGCATGGTAGCTACGTGATCAGTGCATGATCAGCCACGTGATCAGTGCATGATAGCCACGTGATCAGTGCATGATCAGTCACGTGATCAGTGCATGATCAGTCACGTGATCAGTGCATGATCAGTCACGTGATCAGTGCATGATCAGTCACGTGATCAGTGCATGATCAGTCACGTGATCAGTGCATGATAGCTACGTGATCAGTGCATGATCAGCCACGTGATCAGTGCATGATAGCCACGTGATCAGTGCATGATCAGCCACGTGATCAGTGCATGATCAGTCACGTGATAGTGCATGATCAGCCACGTGATCAGTGCATGATCAGCCACGTGATCAGTGCATGATAGCCACGTGATCAGTGCATGATCAGTCACGTGATCAGTGTGATCAGCCACGTGATCAGTGCATGATCAGCCACGTGATCAGTGCATGATCAATTACGTGATCAGTGCATGATCAGTCACGTGATCAGTACATGGTAGCTACGTGATCAGTGCATGATCAGCCACGTGATCAGTGCATGATAGCCACGTGATCAGTGCATGATCAGTCACGTGATCAGTGCATGATCAGTCACGTGATCAGTGCATGATCAGTTACGTGATCAGTGCATGATCAGTCACGTGACCAGTACATGGTAGCTACGTGATCATTGCATGATCAGCCACGTGATCAGTGCATGATAGCCACGTGATCAGTGCATGATCAGTCACGTGATCAGTGCATGATCATCCACGTGATCAGTGCATGATCAGTCATGTGATCAGTGCATGATATAGACGTGATCAGTGCATGATCAGTCACGTGATCAGTGCATGATCAGCCACGTGATCAGTGCATGATAGCCAGTGATCAGTGCATGATAGCCAGTGATCAGTGCATGATCAGTCACGTGATCAGTGCATGATCAGCCACGTGATCAGTGCATGATCAGCCACGTGATCAGTGCATGATCAGCCACGTGATCAGTGCATGATCAGTTACGTGAGCAGTGTATGATCAGCCACGTGATCAGTGCATGGTCAGACACGTGAACAGTGTATGATCAGCCACGTGATCAGTGCATGATAGCCACGTGATCAGTGCATGATCAGTCACGTGATCAGTGTATGATCAGCCACGTGAACAGTGCATGCTCAGTCACGTGATCTGGGCCTGCTGAGCTGCGTGATTACTGTCTGCTCATCTGCTTGACAATTGCCAGCTGAGCTGCACGATTCCTGCCTGTCATCTGCTTGACAATTGCCAGCTGTGCTGCGTAATTCCTGCCTGCTCAGCTGCTTGATTATTGCCAGCTGAGCAGCATGATTCCTCACAGCTGAGTTCCATGATTATTGCCTGCTGACTGTTTGATTCGTGCCTACTCAGCTCTTTGTTTATTGCCTCCAGAGGCACATGATCAGTGTATGATAGCAAACATGATCAGCGCATGATCAGTCACATGATCAGCGCCATTAAGTCACGTGATCACTACATGATAGTCATGTGATCAGTCCATGCTCAGTCACGGTATCAGTGCATGATCAGCCACGTGATCAGTGCATGATCAGCCACGTGATCAGTGCATGATAGCCACGTGATCAGTGCATGATCAGTCACGTGATCAGTGCATGACCAGGCACGTGATCAGTGCATGATCAGCCACGTGATCAGTGCATGATAGCCACGTGATCAGTGCATGATCAGTCACCTGATGGGTGTATGATCAGTCACGTGACCAGTACATGGTAGCTACATGATCATTGCATGATCAGCCACGTGAGTAGTGCATGATAGCCACGTGATCAGTGCATGATCAGTCACGTGATCAGTGCATGATCAGTCACGTGATCAGTGCATGATAAGTCACGTGATCAGTGCATGATCAGCCACGTGATCAGTGCATGATCAGTCACGTGACCAGTGCATGATAGCTACGTGATCAGTGCATGATCAGCCACGTGATCAGTGCATGATAGCCACGTGATCAGTGCATGATCAGTCACGTGATCAGTGCATGATCATCCACGTGATCAGTGCATGATCAGTCACGTGATCAGTGCATGATATAGACACGTGATCAGTGCATGATCAGTCACGTGATCAGTGCATGATCAGCCACGTGATCAGTGCATGATAGCCAGTCAGTGCATGATAGCCAGTGATCAGTGCATGATCAGTCACGTGATCAGTGCATGATCAGCCACGTGATCAGTGCATGATCAGCCACGTGATCAGTGCATGATCAGCCACGTGATCAGTGCATGATCAGTTACGTGAGCAGTGTATGATCAGCCACGTGATCAGTGCATGGTCAGACACGTGAACAGTGTATGATCAGCCACGTGATCAGTGCATGATAGCCACGTGATCAGTGCATGATCAGTCACGTGATCAGTGTATGATCAGCCACGTGAACAGTGCATGCTCAGTCACGTGATCAGGGCCTGCTGAGCTGCGTGATTACTGTCTGCTCATCTGCTTGACAATTGCCAGCTGAGCTGCACGATTCCTGCCTGTCATCTGCTTGACAATTGCCAGCTGTGCTGCGTAATTCCTGCCTGCTCAGCTGCTTGATTATTGCCAGCTGAGCAGCATGATTCCTCACACCTGAGTTCCATGATTATTGCCTGCTGACTGTTTGATTCGTGCCTACTCAGCTCTTTGTTTATTGCCTCCAGAGGCACATGATCAGTGTATGATAGCAAACATGATCAGCGCATGATCAGTCACATGATCAGCGCCATTAAGTCACGTGATCACTACATGATAGTCATGTGATCAGTCCATGCTCAGTCACGGTATCAGTGCATGATCAGCCACGTGATCAGTGCATGATCAGCCACGTGATCAGTGCATGATCAGCCACGTGATCAGTGCATGATCAGTCACGTGATCAGTGCATGATCAGGCACGTGATCAGTGCATGATCAGCCACGTGATCAGTGCATGATAGCCACGTGATCAGTGCATGATCAGTCACCTGATGGGTGTATGATCAGTCACGTGACCAGTACATGGTAGCTACATGATCATTGCATGATCAGCCACGTGAGTAGTGCATGATAGCCACGTGATCAGTGCATGATCAGTCACGTGATCAGTGCATGATCAGTCACGTGATCAGTGCATGATCAGCCACGTGATCAGTGCATGATAGCCACGTGATCAGTGCATGATCAGTCACGTGATCAGTGCATGATCAGCCACGTGATCAGTGCATGATCAGCCACGTGATCAGTGCATGATCAGCCACGTGATCAGTGCATGATCAGTCACGTGATCAGTGCATGGTAGCTACGTGATCAGTGCATGATCAGCCACGTGATCAGTGCATGATAGCCACGTGATCAGTGCATGATCAGTCACGTGATCAGTGCATGATCAGTCACGTGATCAGTGCATGATCAGTCACGTGATCAGTGCATGATCAGTTACGTGATCAGTGCATGATCAGTCACGTGATCAGTGCATGATAGCCACGTGATCAGTGCATGATCAGCCACGTGATCAGTGCATGATAGCCACGTGATCAGTGCATGATCAGCCACGTGATCAGTGCATGATCAGTCACGTGATCAGTGCATGATCAGCCACGTGATCAGTGCATGATCAGCCACGTGATCAGTGCATGATCAGCCACGTGATCAGTGCATGATCAGTCACGTGATCAGTGCATGATCAGCCACGTGATCAGTGCATGATCAGTCACGTGATCAGTGCATGATAGCTACGTGATCAGTGCATGATCAGCCACGTGATCAGTGCATGATAGCCACGTGATCAGTGCATGATCAGTCACGTGATCAGTGCATGATCAGTCACGTGATCAGTGCATGATCAGTTACGTGATCAGTGCATGATCAGTCACGTGACCAGTACATGGTAGCCACGTGATCATTGCATGACAGCCACGTGATCAGTGCATGATAGCCACGTGATCAGTGCATGATCAGTCACATGATCAGTGCATGATCATCACGTGATCAGTGCATGATCAGTCACGTGATCAGTGCATGATAGCCACGTGATCAGTGCATGATCAGTCACGTGATCAGTGTATGATCAGCCACGTGATCAGTGCATGATCAGCCAGTGATCAGTGCATGATAGCCAGTGATCAGTGCATGATCAGTCACGTGATCAGTGCATGATCAGCCACGTGATCAGTGCATGATAGCCACTGATCAGTGCATGATCAGCCACGTGATCAGTGCATGATCAGTCACGTGATCAGTGCATGATCAGCCACGTGATCAGTGCATGATCAGTCACGTGATCAGTGCATGATCAGCCACGTGATCAGTGCATGATCAGCCACGTGATCAGTGCATGATCAGTCACGTGATCAGTGCATGATCAGCCACGTGATCAGTGCATGATCAGTCACGTGATCAGTGCATGATCAGCATGATCAGTGATCAGCAGTCATGATCACGATCAGTGCATGATCAGTCACGTGATCAGTGCATGATCAGTCACGTGATCAGTGCATGATCAGTCACGTGATCAGTGCATGATCAGTTCACGTGATCAGTGCATGATCAGTCACGATCAGTGACATGGTAGCTACGTGATCATTGCATGATCAGCCACGTGATCAGTGCATGATAGCCACGTGATCAGTGCATGATCAGTCACGTGATCAGTGCATGATCATCCGTGATCAGTGCATGATCAGTCACGTGATCAGTGCATGATATAGACGTGATCAGTGCATGATCAGTCACGTGATCAGTGCATGATCAGCCACGTGATCAGTGCATGATAGCCAGTTGATCAGTGCATGATAGCCAGTGATCAGTGCATGATCAGTCACGTGATCAGTGCATGATCAGCCACGTGATCAGTGCATGATCAGCCACGTGATCAGTGCATGATCAGCCACGTGATCAGTGCATGATCAGTTACGTGAGCAGTGTATGATCAGCCACGTGATCAGTGCATGGTCAGACACGTGAACAGTGTATGATCAGCCACGTGATCAGTGCATGATAGCCACGTGATCAGTGCATGATCAGTCACGTGATCAGTGTATGATCAGCCACGTGAACAGTGCATGCTCAGTCACGTGATCAGGGCCTGCTGAGCTGCGTGATTACTGTCTGCTCATCTGCTTGACAATTGCCAGCTGAGCTGCACGATTCCTGCCTGTCATCTGCTTGACAATTGCCAGCTGTGCTGCGTAATTCCTGCCTGCTCAGCTGCTTGATTATTGCCAGCTGAGCAGCATGATTCCTCACACCTGAGTTCCATGATTATTGCCTGCTGACTGTTTGATTCGTGCCTACTCAGCTCTTTGTTTATTGCCTCCAGAGGCACATGATCAGTGTATGATAGCAAACATGATCAGCGCATGATCAGTCACATGATCAGCGCCATTAAGTCACGTGATCACTACATGATAGTCATGTGATCAGTCCATGCTCAGTCACGGTATCAGTGCATGATCAGCCACGTGATCAGTGCATGATCAGCCACGTGATCAGTGCATGATAGCCACGTGATCAGTGCATGATCAGTCACGTGATCAGTGCATGACCAGGCACGTGATCAGTGCATGATCAGCCACGTGATCAGTGCATGATAGCCACGTGATCAGTGCATGATCAGTCACCTGATGGGTGTATGATCAGTCACGTGACCAGTACATGGTAGCTACATGATCATTGCATGATCAGCCACGTGAGTAGTGCATGATAGCCACGTGATCAGTGCATGATCAGTCACGTGATCAGTGCATGATCAGTCACGTGATCAGTGCATGATCAGCCACGTGATCAGTGCATGATAGCCACGTGATCAGTGCATGATCAGCCACGTGATCAGTGCATGATCAGTCACGTGATCAGTGCATGATCAGCCACGTGATCAGTGCATGATCAATCACGTGATCAGTGCATGATCAGTCACGTGACCAGTACATGGTAGCTACGTGATCAGTGCATGATCAGCCACGTGATCAGTGCATGATAGCCACGTGATCAGTGCATGATCAGTCACGTGATCAGTGCATGATCAGTCACGTGATCAGTGCATGATCAGTCACGTGATCAGTGCATGATCAATTACGTGATCAGTGCATGATCAGTCACGTGATCAGTACATGATAGCTACGTGATCAGTGCATGATCAGCCACGTGATCAGTGCATGATAGCCACGTGATCAGTGCATGATAGCCACGTGATCAGTGCATGATCAGTCACGTGATACGTGTGTGATCAGCCACGTGATCAGTGCATGATAGCCACGTGATCAGTGCATGATCAGCCACGTGATCAGTGCATGATCAGTCACGTGATCATGCATGATCAGCCACGTGATCAGTGCATGATCAGCCACGTGATCAGTGCATGATCAATTACGTGATCAGTGCATGATCAGTCACGTGACCAGTATATGGTAGCTACGTGATCATTCCATGACGAGCCACGTGAGCAGTGCATGATAGCCACGTGATGTGTGCATGATGAGTTACGTGAGCAGAGTATGATCAGCCACGTGATCAGTGCATGAGTGCCACGTGATCAGTGCATGATATGTCACGTGACAGGTGTGTGATCAGCCACGTGAACAGTGCATGTTCAGCCACGTGATCAGTGCATGATAGCCACGTGATCAGTGCATGATCAGTTACGTGAGCAGTGTATGATCAGCCACGTGATCAGTGCATGGTCAGACACGTGAACAGTGTATGATCAGCCACGTGATCAGTGCATGATATCCAAGTGATCAGTGCATGATCATCACGTGATCAGTGTATGATCAGCCACGTGAACAGTGCATGCTCAGTCACGTGATCAGGGCCTGCTGAGCTGCGTGATTACTGTCTGCTCATCTGCTTGACAATTGCCAGCTGAGCTGCACGATTCCTGCCTGTCATCTGCTTGACAATTGCCAGCTGTGCTGCGTAATTCCTGCCTGCTCAGCTGCTTGATTATTGCCAGCTGAGCAGCATGATTCCTCACAGCTGAGTTCCATGATTATTGCCTGCTGACTGTTTGATTCGTGCCTACTCAGCTCTTTGTTTATTGCCTCCAGAGGCACATGATCAGTGTATGATAGCAAACATGATCAGTGCATGATCAGTCACATGATCAGCGCCATTAAGTCACGTGATCACTACATGATAGTCATGTGATCAGTCCATGCTCAGTCACGGTATCAGTGCATGA
Organism: Bos javanicus; assembly: GCF_032452875.1. Lineage (NCBI taxonomy): Eukaryota > Metazoa > Chordata > Mammalia > Artiodactyla > Bovidae > Bos > Bos javanicus. The sequence goes on from NW_026893619.1 coordinate 799,975, forward strand.
TCAGCCACGTGATCAGTGCATGATCAGCCACGTGATCAGTGCATGATAGCCATGTGATCAGTGCATGATCAGTCACGTGATCAGTGCATGATCAGGCACGTGATCAGTGCATGATCAGTCACGTGATCAGTGCATGATCAGTCACGTGATCAGTGCATGATCAGTGATCAGCCACGTGATCAGTGCATGATCAGCCACGTGATCAGTGCATGATCAGTCACGTGATCAGTGCATGATCAGTCACGTGACCAGTACATGGTAGCTACGTGATCATTGCATGATCAGCCACGTGAGCAGTGCATGATAGCCACGTGATCAGTGCATGATCAGTCACGTGATCAGTGCATGATCACTCACGTGATCAGTGCATGATCAGTCACGTGATCAGTGCATGATCAATTACGTGATCAGTGCATGATCAGTCACGTGACCAGTACATGGTAGCTACGTGATCAGTGCATGATCAGCCACGTGATCAGTGCATGATAGCCACGTGATCAGTGCATGATCAGTCACATGATCAGTGCATGATCATCCACGTGATCAGTGCATGATCAGTCACGTGATCAGTGCATGATATAGACGTGATCAGTGCATGATCAGTCACGTGATCAGTGCATGATCAGCCACGTGATCAGTGCATGATAGCCAGTGATCAGTGCATGATAGCCAGTGATCAGTGCATGATCAGTCACGTGATCAGTGTATGATCAGCCACGTGATCAGTGCATGATAGCCACGTGATCAGTGCATGATCAGCCACGTGATCAGTGCATGATCAGTTACGTGAGCAGTGTATGATCAGCCACGTGATCAGTGCATGGTCAGACACGTGAACAGTGTATGATCAGCCACGTGATCAGTGCATGATAGCCACGTGATCAGTGCATGATCAGTCACGTGATCAGTGTATGATCAGCCACGTGAACAGTGCATGCTCAGTCACGTGATCTGGGCCTGCTGAGCTGCGTGATTACTGTCTGCTCATCTGCTTGACAATTGCCAGCTGAGCTGCACGATTCCTGCCTGTCATCTGCTTGACAATTGCCAGCTGTGCTGCGTAATTCCTGCCTGCTCAGCTGCTTGATTATTGCCAGCTGAGCAGCATGATTCCTCACACCTGAGTTCCATGATTATTGCCTGCTGACTGTTTGATTCGTGCCTACTCAGCTCTTTGTTTATTGCCTCCAGAGGCACATGATCAGTGTATGATAGCAAACATGATCAGTGCATGATCAGTCACATGATCAGCGCCATTAAGTCACGTGATCACTACATGATAGTCATGTGATCAGTCCATGCTCAGTCACGGTATCAGTGCATGATCAGCCACGTGATCAGTGCATGATCTGTCACATGATCAGTGTATGATCATCCACGTGATCAGTGCATGGGCAGTCATGTGATCAGTGCATGATATAGACGTGATCAGTGCATGATCAGTCACGTGATCAGTGCATGATAGCCACGTGATCAGTGCATGATCAGTCACCTGATGGGTGTATGATCATTCACGTGACCTGTACATGGTAGCTACATGATCATTGCATGATCAGCCACGTGAGTAGTGCATGATAGCCACGTGATCAGTGCATGATCAGTCACGTGATCAGTGCATGATCAGTCATGTGATCAGTGCATGATCAGGCACGTGATCAGTGCATGATCAGCCACGTGATCAGTGCATGATAGCCACGTGATCAGTGCATGATCAGTCACGTGATCAGTGCATGATCAGTCACGTGATCAGTGCATGATCATTTACGTGATCAGTGCATGATCAGTCACGTGACCAGTATATGGTAGCTACGTGATCATTCCATGACAGCCACGTGAGCAGTGCATGATAGCCACGTGATGTGTGCATGATGAGTTACGTGAGCAGAGTATGATCAGCCACGTGATCAGTGCATGAGTGCCACGTGATCAGTGCATGATATGTCACGTGACAGTGTGTGATCAGCCACGTGAACAGTGCATGATCAGCCACGTGATCAGTGCATGATAGCCACGTGATCAGTGCATGATCAGTTACGTGAGCAGTGTATGATCAGCCACGTGATCAGTGCATGGTCAGACACGTGAACAGTGTATGATCAGCCACGTGATCAGTGCATGATATCCAAGTGATCAGTGCATGATCATCACGTGATCAGTGTATGATCAGCCACGTGAACAGTGCATGCTCAGTCACGTGATCAGGGCCTGCTGAGCTGCGTGATTACTGTCTGCTCATCTGCTTGACAATTGCCAGCTGAGCTGCACGATTCCTGCCTGTCATCTGCTTGACAATTGCCAGCTGTGCTGCGTAATTCCTGCCTGCTCAGCTGCTTGATTATTGCCAGCTGAGCAGCATGATTCCTCACAGCTGAGTTCCATGATTATTGCCTGCTGACTGTTTGATTCGTGCCTACTCAGCTCTTTGTTTATTGCCTCCAGAGGCACATGATCAGTGTATGATAGCAAACATGATCAGTGCATGATCAGTCACATGATCAGCGCCATTAAGTCACGTGATCACTACATGATAGTCATGTGATCAGTCCATGCTCAGTCACGGTATCAGTGCATGATCAGCCACGTGATCAGTGCATGATCAGCCACGTGATCAGTGCATGATAGCCACGTGATCAGTGCATGATCAGTCACGTGATCAGTGCATGATCAGGCACGTGATCAGTGCATGATCAGTCACGTGATCAGTGCATGATCAGTCACGTGATCAGTGCATGATCAGCCACGTGATCAGTGCATGATCAGCCACGTGATCAGTGCATGATCAGCTACGTGATCAGTGCATGATCAGTCACGTGACCAGTGCATGGTAGCCACGTGATCAGTGCATGATCAGCCACGTGATCAGTGCATGATAGCCACGTGATCAGTGCATGATCAGTCACGTGATCAGTGCATGATCAGCCACGTGATCAGTGCATGATCAGCCACGTGATCAGTGCATGATCAGTCACGTGATCAGTGCATGATCAGTCACGTGATCAGTGCATGATAGCCACGTGATCAGTGCATGATCAGCCACGTGATCAGTGCATGATAGCCACGTGATCAGTGCATGATCAGCCACGTGATCAGTGCATGATCAGCCACGTGATCAGTGCATGATCAGTCACGTGATCAGTGCATGATCAATTACGTGATCAGTGCATGATCAGTCACGTGACCAGTACATGGTAGCTACGTGATCATTGCATGATCAGCCACGTGAGCAGTGCATGATAGCCACGTGATCAGTGCATGATCAGTCACGTGATCAGTGCATGATCATCACGTGATCAGTGCATGATCAGTCACGTGATCAGTGCATGATAGACGTGATCAGTGCATGATCAGTCACGTGATCAGTGCATGATCAGCCACGTGATCAGTGCATGATAGCCAGTGATCAGTGCATGATAGCCAGTGATCAGTGCATGATCAGTCACGTGATCAGTGTATGATCAGCCACGTGATCAGTGCATGATCAGCCACGTGATCAGTGCATGATCAGCCACGTGATCAGTGCATGATCAGTTACGTGAGCAGTGTATGATCAGCCACGTGATCAGTGCATGGTCAGACACGTGAACAGTGTATGATCAGCCACGTGATCAGTGCATGATAGCCACGTGATCAGTGCATGATCAGTCACGTGATCAGTGTATGATCAGCCACGTGAACAGTGCATGCTCAGTCACGTGATCTGGGCCTGCTGAGCTGCGTGATTACTGTCTGCTCATCTGCTTGACAATTGCCAGCTGAGCTGCACGATTCCTGCCTGTCATCTGCTTGACAATTGCCAGCTGTGCTGCGTAATTCCTGCCTGCTCAGCTGCTTGATTATTGCCAGCTGAGCAGCATGATTCCTCACAGCTGAGTTCCATGATTATTGCCTGCTGACTGTTTGATTCGTGCCTACTCAGCTCTTTGTTTATTGCCTCCAGAGGCACATGATCAGTGTATGATAGCAAACATGATCAGTGCATGATCAGTCACATGATCAGCGCCATTAAGTCACGTGATCACTACATGATAGTCATGTGATCAGTCCATGCTCAGTCACGGTATCAGTGCATGATCAGCCACGTGATCAGTGCATGATCTGTCACATGATTAGTGTATGATCATCCACGTGATCAGTGCATGGGCAGTCATGTGATCAGTGCATGATATAGACGTGATCAGTGCATGATCAGTCACGTGATCAGTGCATGATAGCCACGTGATCAGTGCATGATCAGTCACCTGATGGGTGTATGATCATTCACGTGACCTGTACATGGTAGCTACATGATCATTGCATGATCAGCCACGTGAGTAGTGCATGATAGCCACGTGATCAGTGCATGATCAGTCACGTGATCAGTGCATGATCAGTCATGTGATCAGTGCATGATCAGGCACGTGATCAGTGCATGATCAGCCACGTGATCAGTGCATGATAGCCACGTGATCAGTGCATGATCAGTCACGTGATCAGTGCATGATCAGTCACGTGATCAGTGCATGATCATTTACGTGATCAGTGCATGATCAGTCACGTGACCAGTATATGTAGCTACGTGATCATTCCATGACAGCCACGTGAGCAGTGCATGATAGCCACGTGATGTGTGCATGATCAGTTACGTGAGCAGTGTATGATCAGCCACGTGATCAGTGCATGAGTGCCACGTGATCAGTGCATGATATGTCACGTGACAGTGTGTGATCAGCCACGTGAACAGTGCATGTTCAGCCACGTGATCAGTGCATGATAGCCACGTGATCAGTGCATGATCAGTTACGTGAGCAGTGTATGATCAGCCACGTGATCAGTGCATGGTCAGACACGTGAACAGTGTATGATCAGCCACGTGATCAGTGCATGATATCCAAGTGATCAGTGCATGATCATCACGTGATCAGTGTATGATCAGCCACGTGAACAGTGCATGCTCAGTCACGTGATCAGGGCCTGCTGAGCTGCGTGATTACTGTCTGCTCATCTGCTTGACAATTGCCAGCTGAGCTGCACGATTCCTGCCTGTCATCTGCTTGACAATTGCCAGCTGTGCTGCGTAATTCCTGCCTGCTCAGCTGCTTGATTATTGCCAGCTGAGCAGCATGATTCCTCACACCTGAGTTCCATGATTATTGCCTGCTGACTGTTTGATTCGTGCCTACTCAGCTCTTTGTTTATTGCCTCCAGAGGCACATGATCAGTGTATGATAGCAAACATGATCAGTGCATGATCAGTCACATGATCAGCGCCATTAAGTCACGTGATCACTACATGATAGTCATGTGATCAGTCCATGCTCAGTCACGGTATCAGTGCATGATCAGCCACGTGATCAGTGCATGATCAGCCACGTGATCAGTGCATGATCAGCCACGTGATCAGTGCATGATCAGTCACGTGATCAGTGCATGATAGGCACGTGATCAGTGCATGATCAGCCACGTGATCAGTGCATGATAGCCACGTGATCAGTGCATGATCAGTCACCTGATGGGTGTATGATCAGTCACGTGACCAGTACATGGTAGCTACATGATCATTGCATGATCAGCCACGTGAGTAGTGCATGATAGCCACGTGATCAGTGCATGATCAGTCACGTGATCAGTGCATGATCAGTCATGTGACCAGTACATGGTAGCTACGTGATCAGTGCATGATCAGCCACGTGAGCAGTGCATGATAGCCACGTGATCAGTGCATGATCAGTCACGTGATCAGTGCATGATCAGTCACGTGATCAGTGCATGATCAGCCACGTGATCAGTGCATGATCAGCCACGTGATCAGTGCATGATAGCCACGTGATCAGTGCATGATCAGTCACGTGATCAGTGCATGATCAGTCACGTGATCAGTGCATGATCAGCCACGTGATCAGTGCATGATCAGCCACGTGATCAGTGCATGATCAATTACGTGATCAGTGCATGATCAGTCACGTGACCAGTACATGGTAGCTACGTGATCATTGCATGATCAGCCACGTGATCAGTGCATGATAGCCACGTGATCAGTGCATGATCAGTCACGTGATCAGTGCATGATCAGTCACGTGATCAGTGCATGATCAGTCACGTGATCAGTGCATGATCAATTACGTGATCAGTGCATGATCAGTCACGTGACCAGTACATGGTAGCTACGTGATCATTGCATGATCAGCCACGTGAGCAGTGCATGATAGCCACGTGATCAGTGCATGATCAGTCACGTGATCAGTGCATGATCATCCGTGATCAGTGCATGATCAGTCACGTGATCAGTGCATGATATAGACGTGATCAGTGCATGATCAGTCACGTGATCAGTGCATGATCAGCCACGTGATCAGTGCATGATCAGCCAGTGATGAGTGCATGATAGCCAGTGATCAGTGCATGATCAGTCACGTGATCAGTGCATGATCAGCCACGTGATCAGTGCATGATAGCCACTGATCAGTGCATGATCAGCCACGTGATCAGTGCATGATCAGTTACGTGAGCAGTGTATGATCAGCCACGTGATCAGTGCATGGTCAGACACGTGAACAGTGTATGATCAGCCACGTGATCAGTGCATGATAGCCACGTGATCAGTGCATGATCAGTCACGTGATCAGTGTATGATCAGCCACGTGAACAGTGCATGCTCAGTCACGTGATCTGGGCCTGCTGAGCTGCGTGATTACTGTCTGCTCATCTGCTTGACAATTGCCAGCTGAGCTGCACGATTCCTGCCTGTCATCTGCTTGACAATTGCCAGCTGTGCTGCGTAATTCCTGCCTGCTCAGCTGCTTGATTATTGCCAGCTGAGCAGCATGATTCCTCACACCTGAGTTCCATGATTATTGCCTGCTGACTGTTTGATTCGTGCCTACTCAGCTCTTTGTTTATTGCCTCCAGAGGCACATGATCAGTGTATGATAGCAAACATGATCAGCGCATGATCAGTCACATGATCAGCGCCATTAAGTCACGTGATCACTACATGATAGTCATGTGATCAGTCCATGCTCAGTCACGGTATCAGTGCATGATCAGCCACGTGATCAGTGCATGATCTGTCACATGATTAGTGTATGATCATCCACGTGATCAGTGCATGGGCAGTCATGTGATCAGTGCATGATATAGACGTGATCAGTGCATGATCAGTCACGTGATCAGTGCATGATAGCCACGTGATCAGTGCATGATCAGTCACCTGATGGGTGTATGATCATTCACGTGACCTGTACATGGTAGCTACATGATCATTGCATGATCAGCCACGTGAGTAGTGCATGATAGCCACGTGATCAGTGCATGATCAGTCACGTGATCAGTGCATGATCAGTCATGTGACCAGTACATGGTAGCTGCGTGATCATGCATGATCAGCCACGTGATCAGTGCATGATCAGCCACGTGATCAGTGCATGATCAGCCACGTGATCAGTGCATGATCAGTCACGTGATCAGTGCATGATCAGTCACGTGATCAGTGCATGATCAGTCACGTGATCAGTGCATGATCAGCCACGTGATCAGTGCATGATCAATTACGTGATCAGTGCATGATCAGTCACGTGATCAGTACATGGTAGCTACGTGATCATTGCATGATCAGCCACGTGATCAGTGCATGATAGCCACGTGATCAGTGCATGATCAGCCACGTGATCAGTGCATGATCAGTCACGTGATCAGTGCATGATCAGTCACGTGATCAGTGCATGATCAGCCACGTGATCAGTGCATGTCAGTCATGTGATCAGTGCATGATAGCCCGTGATCAGTGCATGATCAGTCCGTGATCAGTGCATGATCAGCCACGTGATCAGTGCATGATAGCCACGTGATCAGTGCATGATCAGTCACGTGATCAGTGCATGATCAGTCACGTGATCAGTGTGTGATCAGCCACGTGAACAGTGCATGCTCAGTCACGTGATCAGGGCCTGCTGAGCTGCGTGATTACTGTCTGCTCATCTGCTTGACAATTGCCAGCTGAGCTGCACGATTCCTGCCTGTCATCTGCTTGACAATTGCCACCTGTGCTGCGTAATTCCTGCCTGCTCAGCTGCTTGATTATTGCCAGCTGAGCAGCATGATTTCTCAGAGCTGAGTTCCATGATTATTCCTGCTGACTGATTCGTGCCTACTCAGCTCTTTGTTCATTGCCTCCAGAGGCACATGATCAGTGTATGACACCAAACATGATCAGCACATGATCAGTCACATGATCAGTGCATGATAAGCCACGTGATCAGTGCATGATCAATCATGTGATCAGTGCATGATCAGTCACGTGATCAGTGCATGGTAGCTGCGTGATCAGTGCATGATCAGCCACGTGATCAGTGCATGATCAGCCACGTGATCAGTGCATGATCAGTCACGTGATCAGTGTGATCAGCCACGTGATCAGTGCATGATAGCCACGTGATCAGTGCATGATCAGCCACGTGATCAGTGCATGATCAGCCACGTGATCAGTGCATGATCAGCCACGTGATCAGTGCATGATCAGCCACGTGATCAGTGCATGATCAGTCACGTGATCAGTGCATGATCAGTCACGTGATCAGTGCATGATCATTCACGTGATCAGTGCATGATCAGTCACGTGACCAGTATATGGTAGCTACGTGATCATTGCATGACAGCCACGTGATCAGTGCATGATAGCCACGTGATCAGTGCATGATCAGTCACGTGATCAGTGTATGATCAGCCACGTGATCAGTGCATGAGTGCCACGTGATCAGTGCATGATAGTCACGTGATCAGTGCATGATCAGCCACGTGATCAGTGCATGATCAGCCACGTGATCAGTGCATGATAGCCACGTGATCAGTGCATGATCAGTTACGTGATCAGTGCATGATCAGCCACGTGATCAGTGCATGATCAGACACGTGATCAGTGCATGATCAGCCACGTGATCAGTGCATGATATCCACGTGATCAGTGCATGATCATCACGTGATCAGTGCATGATCAGCCACGTGATCAGTGCATGATCAGTCACGTGATCAGTGCATGCTGAGCTGCGTGATTACTGTCTGCTCATCTGCTTGACAATTGCCAGCTGTGCTGCGTAATTCCTGCCTGATCAGCTGCTTGATTATTGCCAGCTGAGCAGCATGATTCCTCACACCTGAGTTCCATGATTATTGCCTGCTGACTGTTTGATTCGTGCCTACTCAGCTCTTTGTTCATTGCCTCCAGAGGCACATGATCAGTGCATGATAGCAACATGATCAGTGCATGATCAGTCACATGATCAGTGCATTAAGTCACGTGATCAGTACATGATAGTCATGTGATCAGTCCATGATCAGTCACGTGATCAGTGCATGATCAGCCACGTGATCAGTGCATGATCAGCCACGTGATCAGTGCATGATAGCCACGTGATCAGTGCATGATCAGTCACGTGATCAGTGCATGATCAGCCACGTGATCAGTGCATGATCAGCCACGTGATCAGTGCATGATAGCCACGTGATCAGTGCATGATCAGTTACGTGAGCAGTGTATGATCAGCCACGTGATCAGTGCATGGTCAGACACGTGAACAGTGTATGATCAGCCACGTGATCAGTGCATGATATCCAAGTGATCAGTGCATGATCATCACGTGATCAGTGTATGATCAGCCACGTGAACAGTGCATGCTCAGTCACGTGATCAGGGCCTGCTGAGCTGCGTGATTACTGTCTGCTCATCTGCTTGACAATTGCCAGCTGAGCTGCACGATTCCTGCCTGTCATCTGCTTGACAATTGCCAGCTGTGCTGCGTAATTCCTGCCTGCTCAGCTGCTTGATTATTGCCAGCTGAGCAGCATGATTCCTCACACCTGAGTTCCATGATTATTGCCTGCTGACTGTTTGATTCGTGCCTACTCAGCTCTTTGTTTATTGCCTCCAGAGGCACATGATCAGTGTATGATAGCAAACATGATCAGTGCATGATCAGTCACATGATCAGCGCCATTAAGTCACGTGATCACTACATGATAGTCATGTGATCAGTCCATGCTCAGTCACGGTATCAGTGCATGATCAGCCACGTGATCAGTGCATGATCAGCCACGTGATCAGTGCATGATCAGCCACGTGATCAGTGCATGATCAGTCACGTGATCAGTGCATGATCAGGCACGTGATCAGTGCATGATCAGCCACGTGATCAGTGCATGATAGCCACGTGATCAGTGCATGATCAGTCACCTGATGGGTGTATGATCAGTCACGTGACCAGTACATGGTAGCTACATGATCATTGCATGATCAGCCACGTGAGTAGTGCATGATAGCCACGTGATCAGTGCATGATCAGTCACGTGATCAGTGCATGATCAGTCATGTGACCAGTGCATGGTAGCTACGTGATCAGTGCATGATCAGCCACGTGATCAGTGCATGATAGCCACGTGATCAGTGCATGATCAGTCACGTGATCAGTGCATGATCAGTCACGTGATCAGTGCATGATCAGCACGTGATCAGTGCATGATCAGCCACGTGATCAGTGCATGATAGCCACGTGATCAGTGCATGATCAGTCACGTGATCAGTGCATGATCAGTCACGTGATCAGTGCATGATCAGCCACGTGATCAGTGCATGATCAGCCACGTGATCAGTGCATGATCAGTCACGTGATCAGTGCATGATCAGTCACGTGATCAGTATATGGTCAGCGCATTAAGTCACGTGATCAGTGCATGATAGTCACGTGATCAGTGCATGATCAGTCACGTGATCAGTGCATGATCAGCCACGTGATCAGTGCATGATCAGTCACGTGATCAGTGCATGATCAGCCACGTGATCAGTGCATGATCAGTCACGTGATCAGTGCATGATAGCCACGTGATCAGTGCATGATCAGTCACGTGATCAGTGCATGATAGCCACGTGATCAGTGCATGATCAGTCACGTGATCAGTGCATGATCAGTCACGTGATCAGTGCATGGTAGCTACGTGATCAGTGCATGATCAGCCACGTGATAGTGCATGATAGCCACGTGATCAGTGCATGATCAGTCACGTGATCAGTGCATGATCAGCCACGTGATCAGTGCATGATCAATTACGTGATCAGTGCATGATCAGTCACGTGATCAGTGCATGATAGCTACGTGATCAGTGCATGATCAGCCACGTGATCAGTGCATGATAGCCACGTGATCAGTGCATGATCAGTCACGTGATCAGTGCATGATCAGTCACGTGATCAGTGCATGATCAGTCACGTGATCAGTGCATGATCAGTCACGTGATCAGTGCATGATCAGCCACGTGATCAGTGCATGATCAGTCACGTGATCAGTGCATGATCATCCACGTGATCAGTGCATGATCAGTCATGTGATCAGTGCATGATATAGACGTGATCAGTGCATGATCAGTCACGTGATCAGTGCATGATAGCCACGTGATCAGTGCATGATCAGTCACGTGATCAGTGCATGATCAGTCACGTGACCAGTACATGGTAGCTACATGATCAGTGCATGATCAGCCACGTGATAGTGCATGATAGCCACGTGATCAGTGCATGATCAGTCACGTGATCAGTGCATGATCAGTCATGTGATCAGTGCATGATAGCTGCATGATCATGCATGATCAGCCACGTGATCAGTGCATGATCAGCCACGTGATCAGTGCATGATAGCCACGTGATCAGTGCATGATCAGTCACGTGATCAGTGCATGATCAGTCACGTGATCAGTGCATGATCAGTCACGTGATCAGTGCATGATCAGCCACGTGATCAGTGCATGATCAGTCACGTGATCAGTGCATGATCAGTCACGTGACCAGTACATGGTAGCTACGTGATCATTGCATGATCAGCCACGTGATCAGTGCATGATAGCCACGTGATCAGTGCATGATCAGCCACGTGATCAGTGCATGATCAGTCACGTGATCAGTGCATGATCAGTCACGTGATCAGTGCATGATCAGCCACGTGATCAGTGCATGATCAGTCATGTATCAGTGCATGATAGCCCGTGATCAGTGCATGATCAGTCCGTGATCAGTGCATGATCAGCCACGTGATCAGTGCATGATAGCCACGTGATCAGTGCATGATCAGTCACGTGATCAGTGCATGATCAGTCACGTGATCAGTGTATGATCAGCCACGTGAACAGTGCATGCTCAGTCACGTGATCAGGGCCTGCTGAGCTGCGTGATTACTGTCTGCTCATCTGCTTGACAATTGCCAGCTGAGCTGCACGATTCCTGCCTGTCATCTGCTTGACAATTGCCAGCTGTGCTGCGTAATTCCTGCCTGCTCAGCTGCTTGATTATTGCCAGCTGAGCAGCATGATTTCTCAGAGCTGAGTTCCATGATTATTGCCTGCTGACTGATTCGTGCCTACTCAGCTCTTTGTTCATTGCCTCCAGAGGCACATGATCAGTGTATGACACAAACATGATCAGCATGATCAGTCACATGATCAGTGCATGATAAGCCACGTGATCAGTGCATGATCAGTCATGTGATCAGTGCATGATCAGTCACGTGATCAGTGCATGATAGCTGATCAGTGCATGATCAGTGATGTGCATGATCAGTCACGTGATCAGTGCATGATCAGTCACGTGATCAGTGCATGATCAGCCACGTGATCAGTGCATGATAGCCACGTGATCAGTGCATGATCAGTCACGTGATCAGTGCATGATCAGCCACGTGATCAGTGCATGATCAGTCACGTGATCAGTGCATGATCAGTCACGTGACCAGTACATGGTAGCACGTGATCATTGCATGATCAGCCACGTGATCAGTGCATGATAGCCACGTGATCAGTGCATGATCAGTTACGTGATCAGTGCATGATCAGCCACGTGATCAGTGCATGAGTGCCACGTGATCAGTGCATGATATGTCACGTGACAGTGTGTGATCAGCCACGTGATCAGTGCATGATCAGCCACGTGATCAGTGCATGATAGCCACGTGATCAGTGCATGATCAGTTACGTGATCAGTGCATGATCAGCCACGTGATCAGTGCATGGTCAGACACGTGATCAGTGTATGATCAGCCACGTGATCAGTGCATGATATCCACGTGATCAGTGCATGATCATCACGTGATCAGTGTATGATCAGCCACGTGAACAGTGCATGCTCAGTCACGTGATCAGTGCCTGCTGAGCTGCGTGATTACTGTCTGCTCATCTGCTTGACAATTGCCAGCTGTGCTGCGTAATTCCTGCCTGCTCAGCTGCTTGATTATTGCCAGCTGAGCAGCATGATTCCTCACACCTGAGTTCCATGATTATTGCCTGCTGACTGTTTGATTCGTGCCTACTCAGCTCTTTGTTTATTGCCTCCAGAGGCACATGATCAGTGTATGATAGCAAACATGATCAGTGCATGATCAGTCACATGATCAGTGCCATTAAGTCACGTGATCACTACATGATAGTCATGTGATCAGTCCATGCTCAGTCACGGTATCAGTGCATGATCAGCCACGTGATCAGTGCATGATCAGCCACGTGATCAGTGCATGATAGCCACGTGATCAGTGCATGATTTGTCACGTGATCAGTGCATGATCAGCCACGTGATCAGTGCATGATCAGCCACGTGATCAGTGCATGATAGCCACGTGATCAGTGCATGATCAGTTACGTGAGCAGTGTATGATCAGCCACGTGATCAGTGCATGGTCAGACACGTGAACAGTGTATGATCAGCCACGTGATCAGTGCATGATATCCACGTGATCAGTGCATGATCATCACGTGATCAGTGTATGATCAGCCACGTGAACAGTGCATGCTCAGTCACGTGATCAGGGCCTGCTGAGCTGCGTGATTACTGTCTGCTCATCTGCTTGACAATTGCCAGCTGAGCTGCACGATTCCTGCCTGTCATCTGCTTGACAATTGCCAGCTGTGCTGCGTAATTCCTGCCTGCTCAGCTGCTTGATTATTGCCAGCTGAGCAGCATGATTCCTCACACCTGAGTTCCATGATTATTGCCTGCTGACTGTTTGATTCGTGCCTACTCAGCTCTTTGTTTATTGCCTCCAGAGGCACATGATCAGTGTATGATAGCAAACATGATCAGTGCATGATCAGTCACATGATCAGTGCCATTAAGTCACGTGATCACTACATGATAGTCATGTGATCAGTCCATGCTCAGTCACGGTATCAGTGCATGATCAGCCACGTGATCAGTGCATGATCAGCCACGTGATCAGTGCATGATAGCCACGTGATCAGTGCATGATCAGTCACGTGATCAGTGCATGATCAGGCACGTGATCAGTGCATGATCAGCCACGTGATCAGTGCATGATAGCCACGTGATCAGTGCATGATCAGTCACCTGATGGGTGTATGATCAGTCACGTGACCAGTACATGGTAGCTACATGATCATTGCATGATCAGCCACGTGAGTAGTGCATGATAGCCACGTGATCAGTGCATGATCAGTCACGTGATCAGTGCATGATCAGTCATGTGATCAGTGCATGATCAGGCACGTGATCAGTGCATGATCAGCCACGTGATCAGTGCATGATAGCCACGTGATCAGTGCATGATCAGTCACGTGATCAGTGCATGATCAGTCACGTGATCAGTGCATGATCAGCCACGTGATCAGTGCATGATCAGCCACGTGATCAGTGCATGATCAATCACGTGATCAGTGCATGATCAGTCACGTGATCAGTACATGGTAGCTACGTGATCAGTGCATGATCAGCCACGTGATCAGTGCATGATAGCCACGTGATCAGTGCATGATCAGTCACGTGATCAGTGCATGATCACTCACGTGATCAGTGCATGATCAGTCACGTGATCAGTGCATGATCAATTACGTGATCAGTGCATGATCAGTCACGTGACCAGTACATGGTAGCTACGATCATTGCATGATCAGCCACGTGATCAGTGCATGATAGCCACGTGATCAGTGCATGATCAGTCACGTGATCAGTGCATGATCATCCACGTGATCAGTGCATGATCAGTCACGTGATCAGTGCATGATATAGACGTGATCAGTGCATGATCAGTCACGTGATCAGTGCATGATCAGCCACGTGATCAGTGCATGATAGCCAGTGATCAGTGCATGATAGCCAGTGATCAGTGCATGATCAGTCACGTGATCAGTGCATGATCAGCCACGTGATCAGTGCATGATCAGCCACGTGATCAGTGCATGATCAGCCACGTGATCAGTGCATGATCAGTTACGTGAGCAGTGTATGATCAGCCACGTGATCAGTGCATGGTCAGACACGTGAACAGTGTATGATCAGCCACGTGATCAGTGCATGATAGCCACGTGATCAGTGCATGATCAGTCACGTGATCAGTGTATGATCAGCCACGTGAACAGTGCATGCTCAGTCACGTGATCTGGGCCTGCTGAGCTGCGTGATTACTGTCTGCTCATCTGCTTGACAATTGCCAGCTGAGCTGCACGATTCCTGCCTGTCATCTGCTTGACAATTGCCAGCTGTGCTGCGTAATTCCTGCCTGCTCAGCTGCTTGATTATTGCCAGCTGAGCAGCATGATTCCTCACACCTGAGTTCCATGATTATTGCCTGCTGACTGTTTGATTCGTGCCTACTCAGCTCTTTGTTTATTGCCTCCAGAGGCACATGATCAGTGTATGATAGCAAACATGATCAGTGCATGATCAGTCACATGATCAGCGCCATTAAGTCACGTGATCACTACATGATAGTCATGTGATCAGTCCATGCTCAGTCACGGTATCAGTGCATGATCAGCCACGTGATCAGTGCATGATCAGCCACGTGATCAGTGCATGATCAGCCACGTGATCAGTGCATGATCAGTCACGTGATCAGTGCATGATCAGGCACGTGATCAGTGCATGATCAGCCACGTGATCAGTGCATGATAGCCACGTGATCAGTGCATGATCAGTCACCTGATGGGTGTATGATCAGTCACGTGACCAGTACATGGTAGCTACATGATCATTGCATGATCAGCCACGTGAGTAGTGCATGATAGCCACGTGATCAGTGCATGATCAGTCACGTGATCAGTGCATGATCAGTCACGTGATCAGTGCATGATAGTCACGTGATCAGTGCATGATCAGCCACGTGATCAGTGCATGATCAGTCACGTGATCAGTGCATGATAGCACGTGATCAGTGCATGATCAGCCACGTGATCAGTGCATGATAGCCACGTGATCAGTGCATGATCAGTCACGTGATCAGTGCATGATCAGTCACGTGATCAGTGCATGATCAGCCACGTGATCAGTGCATGATCAGCCACGTGATCAGTGCATGATAGCCACGTGATCAGTGCATGATCAGTCACGTGATCAGTGCATGATCAGTCACGTGATCAGTGCATGATCAGCCACGTGATCAGTGCATGATCAGCCACGTGATCAGTGCATGATCAATTACGTGATCAGTGCATGATCAGTCACGTGACCAGTACATGGTAGCTACGTGATCAGTGCATGATCAGCCACGTGATCAGTGCATGATAGCCACGTGATCAGTGCATGATCAGTCACGTGATCAGTGCATGATCAGTCACGTGATCAGTGCATGATCAGTCACGTGATCAGTGCATGATCAATTACGTGATCAGTGCATGATCAGTCACGTGACCAGTACATGGTAGCTACGTGATCATTGCATGATCAGCCACGTGATCAGTGCATGATAGCCACGTGATCAGTGCATGATCAGTCACATGATCAGTGCATGATCATCACGTGATCAGTGCATGATCAGTCACGTGATCAGTGCATGATATAGACGTGATCAGTGCATGATCAGTCACGTGATCAGTGCATGATCAGCCACGTGATCAGTGCATGATAGCCAGTGATCAGTGCATGATAGCCAGTGATCAGTGCATGATCAGTCACGTGATCAGTGCATGATCAGCCACGTGATCAGTGCATGATAGCCACGTGATCAGTGCATGATCAGCCACGTGATCAGTGCATGATCAGTTACGTGAGCAGTGTATGATCAGCCACGTGATCAGTGCATGGTCAGACACGTGAACAGTGTATGATCAGCCACGTGATCAGTGCATGATAGCCACGTGATCAGTGCATGATCAGTCACGTGATCAGTGTATGATCAGCCACGTGAACAGTGCATGCTCAGTCACGTGATCTGGGCCTGCTGAGCTGCGTGATTACTGTCTGCTCATCTGCTTGACAATTGCCAGCTGAGCTGCACGATTCCTGCCTGTCATCTGCTTGACAATTGCCAGCTGTGCTGCGTAATTCCTGCCTGCTCAGCTGCTTGATTATTGCCAGCTGAGCAGCATGATTCCTCACACCTGAGTTCCATGATTATTGCCTGCTGACTGTTTGATTCGTGCCTACTCAGCTCTTTGTTTATTGCCTCCAGAGGCACATGATCAGTGTATGATAGCAAACATGATCAGCGCATGATCAGTCACATGATCAGCGCCATTAAGTCACGTGATCACTACATGATAGTCATGTGATCAGTCCATGCTCAGTCACGGTATCAGTGCATGATCAGCCACGTGATCAGTGCATGATCAGCCACGTGATCAGTGCATGATCAGCCACGTGATCAGTGCATGATCAGTCACGTGATCAGTGCATGACCAGGCACGTGATCAGTGCATGATCAGCCACGTGATCAGTGCATGATAGCCACGTGATCAGTGCATGATCAGTCACCTGATGGGTGTATGATCAGTCACGTGACCAGTACATGGTAGCTACATGATCATTGCATGATCAGCCACGTGAGTAGTGCATGATAGCCACGTGATCAGTGCATGATCAGTCACGTGATCAGTGCATGATCAGTCACGTGATCAGTGCATGATCAGTCACGTGATCAGTGCATGATCAGCCACGTGATCAGTGCATGATCAGTCACGTGATCAGTGCATGATCAGCCACGTGATCAGTGCATGATCAGTCACGTGATCAGTGCATGATATAGACGTGATCAGTGCATGATCAGTCACGTGATCAGTGCATGATAGCCACGTGATCAGTGCATGATCAGTCACGTGATCAGTGCATGATCAGTCACGTGACCAGTACATGGTAGCTACGTGATCATTGCATGATCAGCCACGTGATCAGTGCATGATAGCCACGTGATCAGTGCATGATCAGTCACGTGATCAGTGCATGATCATCCACGTGATCAGTGCATGATCAGTCACGTGATCAGTGCATGATATAGACGTGATCAGTGCATGATCAGTCACGTGATCAGTGCATGATCAGCCACGTGATCAGTGCATGATAGCCAGTGATCAGTGCATGATAGCCAGTGATCAGTGCATGATCAGTCACGTGATCAGTGCATGATCAGCCACGTGATCAGTGCATGATCAGCCACGTGATCAGTGCATGATCAGCCACGTGATCAGTGCATGATCAGTTACGTGAGCAGTGTATGATCAGCCACGTGATCAGTGCATGGTCAGACACGTGAACAGTGTATGATCAGCCACGTGATCAGTGCATGATAGCCACGTGATCAGTGCATGATCAGTCACGTGATCAGTGTATGATCAGCCACGTGAACAGTGCATGCTCAGTCACGTGATCTGGGCCTGCTGAGCTGCGTGATTACTGTCTGCTCATCTGCTTGACAATTGCCAGCTGAGCTGCACGATTCCTGCCTGTCATCTGCTTGACAATTGCCAGCTGTGCTGCGTAATTCCTGCCTGCTCAGCTGCTTGATTATTGCCAGCTGAGCAGCATGATTCCTCACACCTGAGTTCCATGATTATTGCCTGCTGACTGTTTGATTCGTGCCTACTCAGCTCTTTGTTTATTGCCTCCAGAGGCACATGATCAGTGTATGATAGCAAACATGATCAGCGCATGATCAGTCACATGATCAGCGCCATTAAGTCACGTGATCACTACATGATAGTCATGTGATCAGTCCATGCTCAGTCACGGTATCAGTGCATGATCAGCCACGTGATCAGTGCATGATCAGCCACGTGATCAGTGCATGATAGCCACGTGATCAGTGCATGATCAGTCACGTGATCAGTGCATGACCAGGCACGTGATCAGTGCATGATCAGCCACGTGATCAGTGCATGATAGCCACGTGATCAGTGCATGATCAGTCACCTGATGGGTGTATGATCAGTCACGTGACCAGTACATGGTAGCTACATGATCATTGCATGATCAGCCACGTGAGTAGTGCATGATAGCCACGTGATCAGTGCATGATCAGTCACGTGATCAGTGCATGATCAGTCACGTGATCAGTGCATGATCAGTCACGTGATCAGTGCATGATCAGCCACGTGATCAGTGCATGATCAGTCACGTGATCAGTGCATGATCAGCCACGTGATCAGTGCATGATCAGTCACGTGATCAGTGCATGATATAGACGTGATCAGTGCATGATCAGTCACGTGATCAGTGCATGATAGCCACGTGATCAGTGCATGATCAGTCACGTGATCAGTGCATGATCAGTCACGTGATCAGTGCATGATAGCTACGTGATCAGTGCATGATCAGCCACGTGATCAGTGCATGATAGCCACGTGATCAGTGCATGATAGTCACGTGATCAGTGCATGATCAGTCACGTGATCAGTGCATGATCAGCCACGTGATCAGTGCATGATCAGCCACGTGATCAGTGCATGATAGCCACGTGATCAGTGCATGATCAGTCACGTGATCAGTGCATGATCAGTCACGTGATCAGTGCATGATCAGCCACGTGATCAGTGCATGATAGCCACGTGATCAGTGCATGATCAGTCACGTGATCAGTGCATGATCAGTCACGTGACAGTGCATGGTAGCTACGTGATCAGTGCATGATCAGCCACGTGATCAGTGCATGATAGCCACGTGATCAGTGCATGATCAGTCACGTGATCAGTGCATGATCAGTCACGTGATCAGTGCATGATCAGTCACGTGATCAGTGCATGATCAGCCACGTGATCAGTGCATGATCAGTCACGTGATCAGTGCATGATCATCCACGTGATCAGTGCATGATCAGTCACGTGATCAGTGCATGATATAGACGTGATCAGTGCATGATCAGTCACGTGATCAGTGCATGATCAGCCACGTGATCAGTGCATGATAGCCAGTGATCAGTGCATGATAGCCAGTGATCAGTGCATGATCAGTCACGTGATCAGTGCATGATCAGCCACGTGATCAGTGCATGATCAGCCACGTGATCAGTGCATGATCAGCCACGTGATCAGTGCATGATCAGTTACGTGATCAGTGTATGATCAGCCACGTGATCAGTGCATGGTCAGACACGTGAACAGTGTATGATCAGCCACGTGATCAGTGCATGATAGCCACGTGATCAGTGCATGATCAGTCACGTGATCAGTGTATGATCAGCCACGTGAACAGTGCATGCTCAGTCACGTGATCAGGGCCTGCTGAGCTGCGTGATTACTGTCTGCTCATCTGCTTGACAATTGCCAGCTGAGCTGCACGATTCCTGCCTGTCATCTGCTTGACAATTGCCAGCTGTGCTGCGTAATTCCTGCCTGCTCAGCTGCTTGATTATTGCCAGCTGAGCAGCATGATTCCTCACACCTGAGTTCCATGATTATTGCCTGCTGACTGTTTGATTCGTGCCTACTCAGCTCTTTGTTTATTGCCTCCAGAGGCACATGATCAGTGTATGATAGCAAACATGATCAGCGCATGATCAGTCACATGATCAGCGCCATTAAGTCACGTGATCACTACATGATAGTCATGTGATCAGTCCATGCTCAGTCACGGTATCAGTGCATGATCAGCCACGTGATCAGTGCATGATCAGCCACGTGATCAGTGCATGATAGCCACGTGATCAGTGCATGATCAGTCACGTGATCAGTGCATGATCAGGCACGTGATCAGTGCATGATCAGCCACGTGATCAGTGCATGATAGCCACGTGATCAGTGCATGATCAGTCACCTGATGGGTGTATGATCAGTCACGTGACCAGTACATGGTAGCTACATGATCATTGCATGATCAGCCACGTGAGTAGTGCATGATAGCCACGTGATCAGTGCATGATCAGTCACGTGATCAGTGCATGATCAGTCACGTGATCAGTGCATGATCAGCCACGTGATCAGTGCATGATCAGTCACGTGATCAGTGCATGATAGCCACGTGATCAGTGCATGATCAGTCACGTGATCAGTGCATGATCAGCCACGTGATCAGTGCATGATCAGTCACGTGATCAGTGCATGATCAGTCACGTGATCAGTGCATGATAGCCACGTGATCAGTGCATGATCAGCCACGTGATCAGTGCATGATAGCCACGTGATCAGTGCATGATCAGTCACGTGATCAGTGCATGATCAGTCACGTGATCAGTGCATGATCAGCCACGTGATCAGTGCATGATCAGTCACGTGATCAGTGCATGATCAGTCACGTGATCAGTGCATGATCAGCCACGTGATCAGTGCATGATCAGCCACGTGATCAGTGCATGATAGCCACGTGATCAGTGCATGATCAGTCACGTGATCAGTGCATGATCAGTCACGTGATCAGTGCATGATCAGCCACGTGATCAGTGCATGATCAGCCACGTGATCAGTGCATGATCAATTACGTGATCAGTGCATGATCAGTCACGTGATCAGTATGGTAGCTACGTGATCATTGCATGATCAGCCACGTGAGCAGTGCATGATAGCCACGTGATCAGTGCATGATCAGTCACGTGATCAGTGCATGATCAGTCACGTGATCAGTGCATGATCAGTCACGTGATCAGTGCATGATCAATCACGTGATCAGTGCATGATCAGTCACGTGATCAGTGCATGATAGCCACGTGATCAGTGCATGATCAGCCACGTGATCAGTGCATGATAGCCACGTGATCAGTGCATGATAGCCACGTGATCAGTGCATGATCAGTCACGTGATCAGTGCATGATCAGCCACGTGATCAGTGCATGATAGCCACGTGATCAGTGCATGATCAGCCACGTGATCAGTGCATGATCAGCCACGTGATCAGTGCATGATAGCCACGTGATCAGTGCATGATCAGTCACGTGATCAGTGCATGATAGCCACGTGATCAGTGCATGATCAGTCACGTGATCAGTGCATGATCAGTCACGTGATCAGTACATGGTAGCTACGTGATCAGTGCATGATCAGCCACGTGATCAGTGCATGATAGCCACGTGATCAGTGCATGATAGTCACGTGATCAGTGCATGATCAGTCACGTGATCAGTGCATGATCAGCCACGTGATCAGTGCATGATCAGCCACGTGATCAGTGCATGATAGCCACGTGATCAGTGCATGATCAGTCACGTGATCAGTGCATGATCAGGCACGTGATCAGTGCATGATCAGCCACGTGATCAGTGCATGATAGCCACGTGATCAGTGCATGATCAGTCACGTGATCAGTGCATGATCAGTCACTGACAGTACATGGTAGCTACGTGATCATTGCATGATCAGCCACGTGATAGTGCATGATAGCCACGTGATCAGTGCATGATCAGTCACGTGATCAGTGCATGATCAGTCATGTGATCAGTGCATGATCAGGCACGTGATCAGTGCATGATCAGCCACGTGATCAGTGCATGATAGCCACGTGATCAGTGCATGATCAGTCACGTGATCAGTGCATGATCAGTCACGTGATCAGTGCATGATCAGCCACGTGATCAGTGCATGATCAGCCACGTGATCAGTGCATGATCAGTCACGTGATCAGTGCATGATCAGTCACGTGATCAGTGCATGGTAGCTACGTGATCAGTGCATGATCAGCCACGTGATCAGTGCATGATAGCCACGTGATCAGTGCATGATCAGTCACGTGATCAGTGCATGATCAGTCACGTGATCAGTGCATGATCAGTCACGTGATCAGTGCATGATCAATTACGTGATCAGTGCATGATCAGTCACGTGACCAGTACATGGTAGCTACGTGATCATTGCATGATCAGCCACGTGATCAGTGCATGATAGCCACGTGATCAGTGCATGATAGCCACGTGATCAGTGCATGATCAGTCATGTGATACGTGTGTGATCAGCCACGTGATCAGTGCATGATATCCACGTGATCAGTGCATGATAGCCACGTGATCAGTGCATGATCAGCCACGTGATCAGTGCATGATCAGTCACGTGATCATGTGTGATCAGCCACGTGATCAGTGCATGATCAATTACGTGATCAGTGCATGATCAGTCACGTGACCAGTACATGGTTGCTACGTGATCGTTGCATGATCAGCCACGTGAGCAGAGCATGATAGCCACGTGATCAGTGCATGATCAGTCACGTGATCAGTACATGATCAGTCACGTGAACAGTGCATGATCATTTACGTGATCTGTGCATGATCAGTCACGTGACCAGTATATGGTAGCTACGTGATCATTCCATGACGAGCCACGTGAGCAGTGCATGATAGCCACGTGATGTGTGCATGATGAGTTACGTGAGCAGAGTATGATCAGCCACGTGATCAGTGCATGAGTGCCACGTGATCAGTGCATGATATGTCACGTGACAGGTGTGTGATCAGCCACGTGAACAGTGCATGTTCAGCCACGTGATCAGTGCATGATAGCCACGTGATCAGTGCATGATCAGTTACGTGAGCAGTGTATGATCAGCCACGTGATCAGTGCATGGTCAGACACGTGAACAGTGTATGATCAGCCACGTGATCAGTGCATGATATCCAAGTGATCAGTGCATGATCATCACGTGATCAGTGTATGATCAGCCACGTGAACAGTGCATGCTCAGTCACGTGATCAGGGCCTGCTGAGCTGCGTGATTACTGTCTGCTCATCTGCTTGACAATTGCCAGCTGAGCTGCACGATTCCTGCCTGTCATCTGCTTGACAATTGCCAGCTGTGCTGCGTAATTCCTGCCTGCTCAGCTGCTTGATTATTGCCAGCTGAGCAGCATGATTCCTCACAGCTGAGTTCCATGATTATTGCCTGCTGACTGTTTGATTCGTGCCTACTCAGCTCTTTGTTTATTGCCTCCAGAGGCACATGATCAGTGTATGATAGCAAACATGATCAGTGCATGATCAGTCACATGATCAGCGCCATTAAGTCACGTGATCACTACATGATAGTCATGTGATCAGTCCATGCTCAGTCACGGTATCAGTGCATGATCAGCCACGTGATCAGTGCATGATCAGCCAGGTGATCAGTTCATGATAGCTATGTGATCAGTGCATGATCAGTCACGTGATCAGTGCATGATCAGCACGTGATCAGTGCATGATCAGTCACGTGATCAGTGCATGATCAGTCACGTGATCAGTGCATGATCAGTCACGTGATCAGTGCATGATCAGCCACGTGATCAGTGCATGATCAGCCACGTGATCAGTGCATGATCAGTCACGTGATCAGTGCATGATCAGTCACGTGACCAGTACATGGTAGCTACGTGATCAGTGCATGATCAGCCACGTGAGCAGTGCATGATAGCCACGTGATCAGTGCATGATCAGTCACGTGATCAGTGCATGATCACCACGTGATCAGTGCATGATCAGTCACGTGATCAGTGCATGATCAATTACGTGATCAGTGCATGATCAGTCACGTGACCAGTACATGGTAGCTACGTGATCAGTGCATGATCAGCCACGTGATCAGTGCATGATAGCCACGTGATCAGTGCATGATCAGTCGTGATCAGTGCATGATCATCCACGTGATCAGTGCATGATCAGTCACGTGATCAGTGCATGATATAGACGTGATCAGTGCATGATCAGTCACGTGATCAGTGCATGATCAGCCACGTGATCAGTGCATGATAGCCAGTGATCAGTGCATGATAGCCAGTGATCAGTGCATGATCAGTCACGTGATCAGTGCATGATCAGCCACGTGATCAGTGCATGATAGCCACGTGATCAGTGCATGATCAGCCACGTGATCAGTGCATGATCAGTTACGTGAGCAGTGTATGATCAGCCACGTGATCAGTGCATGGTCAGACACGTGAACAGTGTATGATCAGCCACGTGATCAGTGCATGATAGCCACGTGATCAGTGCATGATCATCACGTGATCAGTGTATGATCAGCCACGTGAACAGTGCATGCTCAGTCACGTGATCAGGGCCTGCTGAGCTGCGTGATTACTGTCTGCTCATCTGCTTGACAATTGCCAGCTGAGCTGCACGATTCCTGCCTGTCATCTGCTTGACAATTATCAGCTGTGCTGCGTAATTCCTGCCTGCTCAGCTGCTTGATTATTGCCAGCTGAGCAGCATGATTCCTCACACCTGAGTTCCATGATTATTGCCTGCTGACTGTTTGATTCGTGCCTACTCAGCTCTTTGTTTATTGCCTCCAGAGGCACATGATCAGTGTATGATAGCAAACATGATCAGTGCATGATCAGTCACATGATCAGCGCCATTAAGTCACGTGATCAGTGCATGATCAGTCATGTGATCAGTGCATGATATCACGTGATCAGTGCATGATCAGCCACGTGATCAGTGCATGATAGCCACGTGATCAGTGCATGATCAGTCACGTGATCAGTGCATGATCAGTCACGTGATCAGTGCATGGTAGCTACATGATCAGTGCATGATCAGCCACGTGATCAGTGCATGATAGCCACGTGATCAGTGCATGATCAGTCACGTGATCAGTGCATGATCAGTCACGTGATCAGTGCATGATCAGCCACGTGATCAGTGCATGATCAGCCACGTGATCAGTGCATGATAGCCACGTGATCAGTGCATGATCAGTCACGTGATCAGTGCATGATCAGTCACGTGATCAGTGCATGATCAGCCACGTGATCAGTGCATGATAGCCACGTGATCAGTGCATGATCAGTCACGTGATCAGTGCATGATCAGTCACGTGACCAGTACATGGTAGCTACGTGATCAGTGCATGATCAGCCACGTGATCAGTGCATGATAGCCACGTGATCAGTGCATGATCAGTCACGTGATCAGTGCATGATCAGTCATGTGATCAGTGCATGATCAGGCACGTGATCAGTGCATGATCAGCCACGTGATCAGTGCATGATAGCCACGTGATCAGTGCATGATCAGTCACGTGATCAGTGCATGATCAGTCACGTGATCAGTGCATGATCAGCCACGTGATCAGTGCATGATCAGCCACGTGATCAGTGCATGATCAGTCACGTGATCAGTGCATGATCAGTCACGTGATCAGTGCATGGTAGCTACGTGATCAGTGCATGATCAGCCACGTGATCAGTGCATGATAGCCACGTGATCAGTGCATGATCAGTCACGTGATCAGTGCATGATCAGCCACGTGATCAGTGCATGATCAGTCACGTGATCAGTGCATGATCAATTACGTGATCAGTGCATGATCAGTCACGTGACCAGTGCATGGTAGCTACGTGATCATTGCATGATCAGCCACGTGATCAGTGCATGATAGCCACGTGATCAGTGCATGATAGCCACGTGATCAGTGCATGATCAGTCATGTGATACGTGTGTGATCAGCCACGTGATCAGTGCATGATATCCACGTGATCAGTGCATGATAGCCACGTGATCAGTGCATGAGAGCCACGTGATCAGTGCATGATCAGTCACGTGATACATGTGTGATCAGCCACGTGATCAGTGCATGATGAGCCACGTGATCAGTGCATGATCAATTACGTGATCAGTGCATGATCAGTCACGTGACCAGTACATGGTTGCTACGTGATCGTTGCATGATCAGCCACGTGAGCAGAGCATGATAGCCACGTGATCAGTGCATGATCAGTCACGTGATCAGTACATGATCAGTCACGTGAACAGTGCATGATCATTTACGTGATCTGTGCATGATCAGTCACGTGACCAGTATATGGTAGCTACGTGATCATTCCATGACGAGCCACGTGAGCAGTGCATGATAGCCACGTGATGTGTGCATGATGAGTTACGTGAGCAGAGTATGATCAGCCACGTGATCAGTGCATGAGTGCCACGTGATCAGTGCATGATATGTCACGTGACAGGTGTGTGATCAGCCACGTGAACAGTGCATGTTCAGCCACGTGATCAGTGCATGATAGCCACGTGATCAGTGCATGATCAGTTACGTGAGCAGTGTATGATCAGCCACGTGATCAGTGCATGGTCAGACACGTGAACAGTGTATGATCAGCCACGTGATCAGTGCATGATATCCAAGTGATCAGTGCATGATCATCACGTGATCAGTGTATGATCAGCCACGTGAACAGTGCATGCTCAGTCACGTGATCAGGGCCTGCTGAGCTGCGTGATTACTGTCTGCTCATCTGCTTGACAATTGCCAGCTGAGCTGCACGATTCCTGCCTGTCATCTGCTTGACAATTGCCAGCTGTGCTGCGTAATTCCTGCCTGCTCAGCTGCTTGATTATTGCCAGCTGAGCAGCATGATTCCTCACAGCTGAGTTCCATGATTATTGCCTGCTGACTGTTTGATTCGTGCCTACTCAGCTCTTTGTTTATTGCCTCCAGAGGCACATGATCAGTGTATGATAGCAAACATGATCAGTGCATGATCAGTCACATGATCAGCGCCATTAAGTCACGTGATCACTACATGATAGTCATGTGATCAGTCCATGCTCAGTCACGGTATCAGTGCATGATCAGCCACGTGATCAGTGCATGATCAGCCACGTGATCAGTTCATGATAGCTACGTGATCAGTGCATGATTTGTCACGTGATCAGTGCATGACCAGGCACGTGATCAGTGCATGATCAGTCACGTGATCAGTGCATGATCAGTCACGTGATCAGTGCATGATCAGTCACGTGATCAGTGCATGATCAGCCACGTGATCAGTGCATGATCAGCCACGTGATCAGTGCATGATCAGCCACGTGATCAGTGCATGATCAGTCACGTGACCAGTGCATGGTAGCTACGTGATCAGTGCATGATCAGCCACGTGATCAGTGCATGATAGCCACGTGATCAGTGCATGATCAGTCACGTGATCAGTGCATGATCAGTCACGTGATCAGTGCATGATCAGTCACGTGATCAGTGCATGATCAATTACGTGATCAGTGCATGATCAGTCACGTGACCAGTGCATGGTAGCTACGTGATCAGTGCATGATCAGCCACGTGATCAGTGCATGATAGCCACGTGATCAGTGCATGATCAGTCACATGATCAGTGCATGATCATCCACGTGATCAGTGCATGATCAGTCACGTGATCAGTGCATGATATAGACGTGATCAGTGCATGATCAGTCACGTGATCAGTGCATGATCAGCCACGTGATCAGTGCATGATAGCCAGTGATGAGTGCATGATAGCCAGTGATCAGTGCATGATCAGTCACGTGATCAGTGCATGATCAGCCACGTGATCAGTGCATGATCAGCCACGTGATCAGTGCATGATCAGCCACGTGATCAGTGCATGATCAGTTACGTGATCAGTGCATGATCAGCCACGTGATCAGTGCATGGTCAGACACGTGAACAGTGTATGATCAGCCACGTGATCAGTGCATGATAGCCACGTGATCAGTGCATGATCAGTCACGTGATCAGTGTATGATCAGCCACGTGAACAGTGCATGCTCAGTCACGTGATCTGGGCCTGCTGAGCTGCGTGATTACTGTCTGCTCATCTGCTTGACAATTGCCAGCTGAGCTGCACGATTCCTGCCTGTCATCTGCTTGACAATTATCAGCTGTGCTGCGTAATTCCTGCCTGCTCAGCTGCTTGATTATTGCCAGCTGAGCAGCATGATTCCTCACACCTGAGTTCCATGATTATTGCCTGCTGACTGTTTGATTCGTGCCTACTCAGCTCTTTGTTTATTGCCTCCAGAGGCACATGATCAGTGTATGATAGCAAACATGATCAGTGCATGATCAGTCACATGATCAGCGCCATTAAGTCACGTGATCACTACATGATAGTCATGTGATCAGTCCATGCTCAGTCACGGTATCAGTGCATGATCAGCCACGTGATCAGTGCATGATCAGCCACGTGATCAGTGCATGATAGCCACGTGATCAGTGCATGATCAGTCACGTGATCAGTGCATGACCAGGCACGTGATCAGTGCATGATCAGCCACGTGATCAGTGCATGATAGCCACGTGATCAGTGCATGATCAGTCACGTGATCAGTGCATGATCAGTCACGTGATCAGTGCATGATCAGTCACGTGATCAGTGCATGATCAGCCACGTGATCAGTGCATGATCAGTCACGTGATCAGTGCATGATCAGCCACGTGATCAGTGCATGATCAGTCATGTGATCAGTGCATGATATAGACGTGATCAGTGCATGATCAGTCACGTGATCAGTGCATGATAGCCACGTGATCAGTGCATGATCAGTCACGTGATCAGTGCATGATCAGTCACGTGATCAGTGCATGATAGCCACGTGATCAGTGCATGATCAGCCACGTGATCAGTGCATGATAGCCACGTGATCAGTGCATGATAGTCACGTGATCAGTGCATGATCAGTCACGTGATCAGTGCATGATCAGCCACGTGATCAGTGCATGATCAGCCACGTGATCAGTGCATGATAGCCACGTGATCAGTGCATGATCAGTCACGTGATCAGTGCATGATCAGTCACGTGATCAGTGCATGATCAGCCACGTGATCAGTGCATGATAGCCACGTGATCAGTGCATGATCAGTCACGTGATCAGTGCATGATCAGTCAACGTGACCAGTGCATGGTAGCTACGTGATCAGTGCATGATCAGCCACGTGAGTAGTGCATGATAGCCACGTGATCAGTGCATGATCAGTCACGTGATCAGTGCATGATCAGTCATGTGATCAGTGCATGATCAGGCACGTGATCAGTGCATGATCAGCCACGTGATCAGTGCATGATAGCCACGTGATCAGTGCATGATCAGTCACGTGATCAGTGCATGATCAGTCACGTGATCAGTGCATGATCAGCCACGTGATCAGTGCATGATCAGCCACGTGATCAGTGCATGATCAATCACGTGATCAGTGCATGATCAGTCACGTGACCAGTGCATGGTAGCTACGTGATCAGTGCATGATCAGCCACGTGATCAGTGCATGATAGCCACGTGATCAGTGCATGATCAGTCACGTGATCAGTGCATGATCAGTCACGTGATCAGTGCATGATCAGTCACGTGATCAGTGCATGATCAGCCACGTGATCAGTGCATGATCAGTCACGTGATCAGTGCATGATAGCTACGTGATCAGTGCATGATCAGCCACGTGATCAGTGCATGATAGCCACGTGATCAGTGCATGATAGCCACGTGATCAGTGCATGATCAGTCACGTGATCAGTGCATGATCAGTCACGTGATCAGTGCATGATCAGCCACGTGATCAGTGCATGATCAGCCACGTGATCAGTGCATGATCAGCCACGTGATCAGTGCATGATCAGCCACGTGATCAGTGCATGATCAGTCACGTGATACATGTGTGATCAGCCACGTGATCAGTGCATGATGAGCCACGTGATCAGTGCATGATCAATTACGTGATCAGTGCATGATCAGTCACGTGACCAGTACATGGTTGCTACGTGATCGTTGCATGATCAGCCACGTGAGCAGAGCATGATAGCCACGTGATCAGTGCATGATCAGTCACGTGATCAGTACATGATCAGTCACGTGAACAGTGCATGATCATTTACGTGATCTGTGCATGATCAGTCACGTGACCAGTATATGGTAGCTACGTGATCATTCCATGACGAGCCACGTGAGCAGTGCATGATAGCCACGTGATGTGTGCATGATGAGTTACGTGAGCAGAGTATGATCAGCCACGTGATCAGTGCATGAGTGCCACGTGATCAGTGCATGATATGTCACGTGACAGGTGTGTGATCAGCCACGTGAACAGTGCATGTTCAGCCACGTGATCAGTGCATGATAGCCACGTGATCAGTGCATGATCAGTTACGTGAGCAGTGTATGATCAGCCACGTGATCAGTGCATGGTCAGACACGTGAACAGTGTATGATCAGCCACGTGATCAGTGCATGATATCCAAGTGATCAGTGCATGATCATCACGTGATCAGTGTATGATCAGCCACGTGAACAGTGCATGCTCAGTCACGTGATCAGGGCCTGCTGAGCTGCGTGATTACTGTCTGCTCATCTGCTTGACAATTGCCAGCTGAGCTGCACGATTCCTGCCTGTCATCTGCTTGACAATTGCCAGCTGTGCTGCGTAATTCCTGCCTGCTCAGCTGCTTGATTATTGCCAGCTGAGCAGCATGATTCCTCACAGCTGAGTTCCATGATTATTGCCTGCTGACTGTTTGATTCGTGCCTACTCAGCTCTTTGTTTATTGCCTCCAGAGGCACATGATCAGTGTATGATAGCAAACATGATCAGTGCATGATCAGTCACATGATCAGCGCCATTAAGTCACGTGATCACTACATGATAGTCATGTGATCAGTCCATGCTCAGTCACGGTATCAGTGCATGATCAGCCACGTGATCAGTGCATGATCAGCCACGTGATCAGTTCATGATAGCCATGTGATCAGTGCATGATCAGTCACGTGATCAGTGCATGATCAGGCAGGTGATCAGTGCATGATCAGTCACGTGATCAGTGCATGATCAGTCACGTGATCAGTGCATGATCAGTCACGTGATCAGTGCATGATCAGCCACGTGATCAGTGCATGATCAGCCACGTGATCAGTGCATGATCAGTCACGTGATCAGTGCATGATCAGTCACGTGACCAGTACATG
The DNA here is from genome assembly GCF_032452875.1 of Bos javanicus. NCBI lineage: Eukaryota > Metazoa > Chordata > Mammalia > Artiodactyla > Bovidae > Bos > Bos javanicus. The sequence continues at coordinate 831,819 of NW_026893619.1, forward strand.
GTAGCCACGTGATCAGTGCATGATCAGCCACGTGAGCAGTGCATGATAGCCACGTGATCAGTGCATGATCAGTCACGTGATCAGTGCATGATCAGTCACGTGATCAGTGCATGATCAGTCACGTGATCAGTGCATGATCAATTACGTGATCAGTGCATGATCAGTCACGTGACAGTACATGGTAGCTACGTGATCAGTGCATGATCAGCCACGTGATCAGTGCATGATAGCCACGTGATCAGTGCATGATCAGTCACGTGATCAGTGCATGATCATCACGTGATCAGTGCATGATCAGTCACGTGATCAGTGCATGATATAGACGTGATCAGTGCATGATCAGTCACGTGATCAGTGCATGATCAGCCACGTGATCAGTGCATGATAGCCAGTGATCAGTGCATGATAGCCAGTGATCAGTGCATGATCAGTCACGTGATCAGTGCATGATCAGCCACGTGATCAGTGCATGATCAGCCACGTGATCAGTGCATGATCAGCCACGTGATCAGTGCATGATCAGTTACGTGAGCAGTGTATGATCAGCCACGTGATCAGTGCATGGTCAGACACGTGAACAGTGTATGATCAGCCACGTGATCAGTGCATGATAGCCACGTGATCAGTGCATGATCAGTCACGTGATCAGTGTATGATCAGCCACGTGAACAGTGCATGCTCAGTCACGTGATCTGGGCCTGCTGAGCTGCGTGATTACTGTCTGCTCATCTGCTTGACAATTGCCAGCTGAGCTGCACGATTCCTGCCTGTCATCTGCTTGACAATTGCCAGCTGTGCTGCGTAATTCCTGCCTGCTCAGCTGCTTGATTATTGCCAGCTGAGCAGCATGATTCCTCACAGCTGAGTTCCATGATTATTGCCTGCTGACTGTTTGATTCGTGCCTACTCAGCTCTTTGTTTATTGCCTCCAGAGGCACATGATCAGTGTATGATAGCAAACATGATCAGTGCATGATCAGTCACATGATCAGCGCCATTAAGTCACGTGATCACTACATGATAGTCATGTGATCAGTCCATGCTCAGTCACGGTATCAGTGCATGATCAGCCACGTGATCAGTGCATGATCAGCCAGTGATCAGTTCATGATAGCTATGATCAGTGCATGATCAGTCACGTGATCAGTGCATGATCAGGCACGTGATCAGTGCATGATCAGTCACGTGATCAGTGCATGATCAGTCACGTGATCAGTGCATGATCAGTCACGTGATCAGTGCATGATCAGCCACGTGATCAGTGCATGATCAGCCACGTGATCAGTGCATGATCAGTCACGTGATCAGTGCATGATCAGTCACGTGACCAGTACATGGTAGCTACGTGATCATTGCATGATCAGCCACGTGAGCAGTGCATGATAGCCACGTGATCAGTGCATGATCAGTCACGTGATCAGTGCATGATCAGTCACGTGATCAGTGCATGATCAGCCACGTGATCAGTGCATGATCAATTACGTGATCAGTGCATGATCAGTCACGTGACCAGTACATGGTAGCTACGTGATCATTGCATGATCAGCCACGTGATCAGTGCATGATAGCCACGTGATCAGTGCATGATCAGTCACATGATCAGTGCATGATCATCCACGTGATCAGTGCATGATCAGTCACGTGATCAGTGCATGATATAGACGTGATCAGTGCATGATCAGTCACGTGATCAGTGCATGATCAGCCACGTGATCAGTGCATGATAGCCAGTTGATGAGTGCATGATAGCCAGTGATCAGTGCATGATCAGTCACGTGATCAGTGCATGATCAGCCACGTGATCAGTGCATGATCAGCCACGTGATCAGTGCATGATCAGCCACGTGATCAGTGCATGATCAGTTACGTGAGCAGTGTATGATCAGCCACGTGATCAGTGCATGGTCAGACACGTGAACAGTGTATGATCAGCCACGTGATCAGTGCATGATAGCCACGTGATCAGTGCATGATCAGTCACGTGATCAGTGTATGATCAGCCACGTGAACAGTGCATGCTCAGTCACGTGATCTGGGCCTGCTGAGCTGCGTGATTACTGTCTGCTCATCTGCTTGACAATTGCCAGCTGAGCTGCACGATTCCTGCCTGTCATCTGCTTGACAATTGCCAGCTGTGCTGCGTAATTCCTGCCTGCTCAGCTGCTTGATTATTGCCAGCTGAGCAGCATGATTCCTCACACCTGAGTTCCATGATTATTGCCTGCTGACTGTTTGATTCGTGCCTACTCAGCTCTTTGTTTATTGCCTCCAGAGGCACATGATCAGTGTATGATAGCAAACATGATCAGTGCATGATCAGTCACATGATCAGCGCCATTAAGTCACGTGATCACTACATGATAGTCATGTGATCAGTCCATGCTCAGTCACGGTATCAGTGCATGATCAGCCACGTGATCAGTGCATGATCAGCCACGTGATCAGTGCATGATCAGCCACGTGATCAGTGCATGATCAGTCACGTGATCAGTGCATGATCAGGCACGTGATCAGTGCATGATCAGCCACGTGATCAGTGCATGATAGCCACGTGATCAGTGCATGATCAGTCACCTGATGGGTGTATGATCAGTCACGTGACCAGTACATGGTAGCTACATGATCATTGCATGATCAGCCACGTGAGTAGTGCATGATAGCCACGTGATCAGTGCATGATCAGTCACGTGATCAGTGCATGATCAGTCACGTGATCAGTGCATGATCAGTCACGTGATCAGTGCATGATCAGCCACGTGATCAGTGCATGATCAGCCACGTGATCAGTGCATGATAGCCACGTGATCAGTGCATGATCAGCCACGTGATCAGTGCATGATAGCCACGTGATCAGTGCATGATCAGCCACGTGATCAGTGCATGATAGCCACGTGATCAGTGCATGATCAGTCACGTGATCAGTGCATGATCAGTCACGTGATCAGTGCATGATCAGCCACGTGATCAGTGCATGATAGCCACGTGATCAGTGCATGATCAGTCACGTGATCAGTGCATGATCAGTCACGTGACAGTACATGGTAGCTACGTGATCATTGCATGATCAGCCACGTGATCAGTGCATGATAGCCACGTGATCAGTGCATGATCAGTCACGTGATCAGTGCATGATCAGTCACGTGATCAGTGCATGATCAGTCACGTGATCAGTGCATGATCAGCCACGTGATCAGTGCATGATCAGTCACGTGATCAGTGCATGATCAGCACGTGATCAGTGCATGATCAGTCACGTGATCAGTGCATGATATAGACGTGATCAGTGCATGATCAGTCACGTGATCAGTGCATGATAGCCACGTGATCAGTGCATGATCAGTCACGTGATCAGTGCATGATCAGTCACGTGATCAGTGCATGATAGCTACGTGATCAGTGCATGATCAGCCACGTGATCAGTGCATGATAGCCACGTGATCAGTGCATGATCAGTCACGTGATCAGTGCATGATCAGTCACGTGATCAGTGCATGATCAGCCACGTGATCAGTGCATGATCAGCCACGTGATCAGTGCATGATAGCCACGTGATCAGTGCATGATCAGTCACGTGATCAGTGCATGATCAGTCACGTGATCAGTGCATGATCAGCCACGTGATCAGTGCATGATAGCCACGTGATCAGTGCATGATCAGTCACCTGATCAGTGTATGATCAGTCAACTGACCAGTACATGGTAGCTACATGATCATTGCATGATCAGCCACGTGAGTAGTGCATGATAGCCACGTGATCAGTGCATGATCAGTCACGTGATCAGTGCATGATCAGTCATGATCAGTGCATGATCAGGCACGTGATCAGTGCATGATCAGCCACGTGATCAGTGCATGATAGCCACGTGATCAGTGCATGATCAGTCACGTGATCAGTGCATGATCAGTCACGTGATCAGTGCATGATCAGCCACGTGATCAGTGCATGATCAGCCACGTGATCAGTGCATGATCAATCACGTGATCAGTGCATGATCAGTCACGTGATCAGTGCATGATAGCTACGTGATCAGTGCATGATCAGCCACGTGATCAGTGCATGATAGCCACGTGATCAGTGCATGATCAGTCACGTGATCAGTGCATGATCAGTCACGTGATCAGTGCATGATCAGCCACGTGATCAGTGCATGATCAATTACGTGATCAGTGCATGATCAGTCACGTGATCAGTGCATGGTAGCTACGTGATCATTGCATGATCAGCCACGTGATCAGTGCATGATAGCCACGTGATCAGTGCATGATAGCCACGTGATCAGTGCATGATCAGTCATGTGATACGTGTGTGATCAGCCACGTGATCAGTGCATGATATCCACGTGATCAGTGCATGATAGCCACGTGATCAGTGCATGAGAGCCACGTGATCAGTGCATGATCAGTCACGTGATACATGTGTGATCAGCCACGTGATCAGTGCATGATGAGCCACGTGATCAGTGCAGGATCAATTACGTGATCAGTGCATGATCAGTCACGTGACCAGTACATGGTTGCTACGTGATCGTTGCATGATCAGCCACGTGAGCAGTGCATGATAGCCACGTGATCAGTGCATGATCAGTCACGTGAACAGTGCATGATCATTTACGTGATCTGTGCATGATCAGTCACGTGACCAGTATATGGTAGCTACGTGATCATTCCATGACGAGCCACGTGAGCAGTGCATGATAGCCACGTGATGTGTGCATGATGAGTTACGTGAGCAGAGTATGATCAGCCACGTGATCAGTGCATGAGTGCCACGTGATCAGTGCATGATATGTCACGTGACAGGTGTGTGATCAGCCACGTGAACAGTGCATGTTCAGCCACGTGATCAGTGCATGATAGCCACGTGATCAGTGCATGATCAGTTACGTGAGCAGTGTATGATCAGCCACGTGATCAGTGCATGGTCAGACACGTGAACAGTGTATGATCAGCCACGTGATCAGTGCATGATATCCAAGTGATCAGTGCATGATCATCACGTGATCAGTGTATGATCAGCCACGTGAACAGTGCATGCTCAGTCACGTGATCAGGGCCTGCTGAGCTGCGTGATTACTGTCTGCTCATCTGCTTGACAATTGCCAGCTGAGCTGCACGATTCCTGCCTGTCATCTGCTTGACAATTGCCAGCTGTGCTGCGTAATTCCTGCCTGCTCAGCTGCTTGATTATTGCCAGCTGAGCAGCATGATTCCTCACAGCTGAGTTCCATGATTATTGCCTGCTGACTGTTTGATTCGTGCCTACTCAGCTCTTTGTTTATTGCCTCCAGAGGCACATGATCAGTGTATGATAGCAAACATGATCAGTGCATGATCAGTCACATGATCAGCGCCATTAAGTCACGTGATCACTACATGATAGTCATGTGATCAGTCCATGCTCAGTCACGGTATCAGTGCATGATCAGCCACGTGATCAGTGCATGATCAGCCACGTGATCAGTTCATGATAGCCATGTGATCAGTGCATGATCAGTCACGTGATCAGTGCATGATCAGGCACGTGATCAGTGCATGATCAGTCACGTGATCAGTGCATGATCAGTCACGTGATCAGTGCATGATCAGTCACGTGATCAGTGCATGATCAGCCACGTGATCAGTGCATGATCAGCCACGTGATCAGTGCATGATCAGTCACGTGATCAGTGCATGATCAGTCACGTGACCAGTACATGGTAGCTACGTGATCAGTGCATGATCAGCCACGTGAGCAGTGCATGATAGCCACGTGATCAGTGCATGATCAGTCACGTGATCAGTGCATGATCAGCCACGTGATCAGTGCATGATCAGTCACGTGATCAGTGCATGATCAATTACGTGATCAGTGCATGATCAGTCACGTGATCAGTACATGGTAGCTACGTGATCAGTGCATGATCAGCCACGTGATCAGTGCATGATAGCCACGTGATCAGTGCATGATCAGTCACATGATCAGTGCATGATCATACGTGATCAGTGCATGATCAGTCACGTGATCAGTGCATGATATAGACGTGATCAGTGCATGATCAGTCACGTGATCAGTGCATGATCAGCCACGTGATCAGTGCATGATAGCCAGTGATGAGTGCATGATAGCCAGTGATCAGTGCATGATCAGTCACGTGATCAGTGCATGATCAGCCACGTGATCAGTGCATGATAGCCACGTGATCAGTGCATGATCAGCCACGTGATCAGTGCATGATCAGTTACGTGAGCAGTGTATGATCAGCCACGTGATCAGTGCATGGTCAGACACGTGAACAGTGTATGATCAGCCACGTGATCAGTGCATGATAGCCACGTGATCAGTGCATGATCAGTCACGTGATCAGTGTATGATCAGCCACGTGAACAGTGCATGCTCAGTCACGTGATCTGGGCCTGCTGAGCTGCGTGATTACTGTCTGCTCATCTGCTTGACAATTGCCAGCTGAGCTGCACGATTCCTGCCTGTCATCTGCTTGACAATTGCCAGCTGTGCTGCGTAATTCCTGCCTGCTCAGCTGCTTGATTATTGCCAGCTGAGCAGCATGATTCCTCACACCTGAGTTCCATGATTATTGCCTGCTGACTGTTTGATTCGTGCCTACTCAGCTCTTTGTTTATTGCCTCCAGAGGCACATGATCAGTGTATGATAGCAAACATGATCAGCGCATGATCAGTCACATGATCAGCGCCATTAAGTCACGTGATCACTACATGATAGTCATGTGATCAGTCCATGCTCAGTCACGGTATCAGTGCATGATCAGCCACGTGATCAGTGCATGATCAGCCACGTGATCAGTGCATGATAGTCATGTGATCAGTGCATGATCAGTCACGTGATCAGTGCATGATCAGCCACGTGATCAGTGCATGATCAGTCACGTGATCAGTGCATGATCAGCCACGTGATCAGTGCATGATCAGCCACGTGATCAGTGCATGATCAATCACGTGATCAGTGCATGATCAGTCACGTGACCAGTACATGGTAGCTACGTGATCATTGCATGATCAGCCACGTGATCAGTGCATGATAGCCACGTGATCAGTGCATGATCAGTCACATGATCAGTGCATGATCATCCACGTGATCAGTGCATGATCAGTCACGTGATCAGTGCATGATATAGACGTGATCAGTGCATGATCAGTCACGTGATCAGTGCATGATCAGCCACGTGATCAGTGCATGATAGCCAGTGATCAGTGCATGATAGCCAGTGATCAGTGCATGATCAGTCACGTGATCAGTGCATGATCAGCCACGTGATCAGTGCATGATAGCCACGTGATCAGTGCATGATCAGCCACGTGATCAGTGCATGATCAGTTACGTGATCAGTGTATGATCAGCCACGTGATCAGTGCATGGTCAGACACGTGAACAGTGTATGATCAGCCACGTGATCAGTGCATGATAGCCACGTGATCAGTGCATGATCAGTCACGTGATCAGTGTATGATCAGCCACGTGAACAGTGCATGCTCAGTCACGTGATCTGGGCCTGCTGAGCTGCGTGATTACTGTCTGCTCATCTGCTTGACAATTGCCAGCTGAGCTGCACGATTCCTGCCTGTCATCTGCTTGACAATTGCCAGCTGTGCTGCGTAATTCCTGCCTGCTCAGCTGCTTGATTATTGCCAGCTGAGCAGCATGATTCCTCACACCTGAGTTCCATGATTATTGCCTGCTGACTGTTTGATTCGTGCCTACTCAGCTCTTTGTTTATTGCCTCCAGAGGCACATGATCAGTGTATGATAGCAAACATGATCAGCGCATGATCAGTCACATGATCAGCGCCATTAAGTCACGTGATCACTACATGATAGTCATGTGATCAGTCCATGCTCAGTCACGGTATCAGTGCATGATCAGCCACGTGATCAGTGCATGATCAGCCACGTGATCAGTGCATGATCAGCCACGTGATCAGTGCATGATCAGTCACGTGATCAGTGCATGATCAGGCACGTGATCAGTGCATGATCAGCCACGTGATCAGTGCATGATAGCCACGTGATCAGTGCATGATCAGTCACCTGATGGGTGTATGATCAGTCACGTGACCAGTACATGGTAGCTACATGATCATTGCATGATCAGCCACGTGAGTAGTGCATGATAGCCACGTGATCAGTGCATGATCAGTCACGTGATCAGTGCATGATCAGTCACGTGATCAGTGCATGATCAGTCACGTGATCAGTGCATGATCAGCCACGTGATCAGTGCATGATCAGTCACGTGATCAGTGCATGATAGCCACGTGATCAGTGCATGATCAGCCACGTGATCAGTGCATGATAGCCACGTGATCAGTGCATGATCAGCCACGTGATCAGTGCATGATAGCCACGTGATCAGTGCATGATCAGTCACGTGATCAGTGCATGATCAGTCACGTGATCAGTGCATGATCAGCCACGTGATCAGTGCATGATAGCCACGTGATCAGTGCATGATCAGTCACGTGATCAGTGCATGATCAGTCACGTGACAGTACATGGTAGCTACGTGATCAGTGCATGATCAGCCACGTGATCAGTGCATGATAGCCACGTGATCAGTGCATGATCAGTCACGTGATCAGTGCATGATCAGTCACGTGATCAGTGCATGATCAGTCACGTGATCAGTGCATGATCAGCCACGTGATCAGTGCATGATCAGTCACGTGATCAGTGCATGATCAGCCACGTGATCAGTGCATGATCAGTCACGTGATCAGTGCATGATATAGACGTGATCAGTGCATGATCAGTCACGTGATCAGTGCATGATAGCCACGTGATCAGTGCATGATCAGTCACGTGATCAGTGCATGATCAGTCACGTGACCAGTGCATGATAGCTACGTGATCAGTGCATGATCAGCCACGTGATAGTGCATGATAGCCACGTGATCAGTGCATGATCAGTCACGTGATCAGTGCATGATCAGTCACGTGATCAGTGCATGATCAGCCACGTGATCAGTGCATGATCAGCCACGTGATCAGTGCATGATAGCCACGTGATCAGTGCATGATCAGTCACGTGATCAGTGCATGATCAGTCACGTGATCAGTGCATGATCAGCCACGTGATCAGTGCATGATAGCCACGTGATCAGTGCATGATCAGTCACGTGATCAGTGCATGATCAGTCACTGACCAGTACATGGTAGCTACATGATCATTGCATGATCAGCCACGTGATAGTGCATGATAGCCACGTGATCAGTGCATGATCAGTCACGTGATCAGTGCATGATCAGTCATGTGATCAGTGCATGATCAGGCACGTGATCAGTGCATGATCAGCCACGTGATCAGTGCATGATAGCCACGTGATCAGTGCATGATCAGTCACGTGATCAGTGCATGATCAGTCACGTGATCAGTGCATGATCAGCCACGTGATCAGTGCATGATCAGCCACGTGATCAGTGCATGATCAGTCACGTGATCAGTGCATGATCAGTCACGTGATCAGTGCATGATAGCTACGTGATCAGTGCATGATCAGCCACGTGATCAGTGCATGATAGCCACGTGATCAGTGCATGATCAGTCACGTGATCAGTGCATGATCAGTCACGTGATCAGTGCATGATCAGTCACGTGATCAGTGCATGATCAATTACGTGATCAGTGCATGATCAGTCACGTGATCAGTACATGGTAGCTACGTGATCATTGCATGATCAGCCACGTGATCAGTGCATGATAGCCACGTGATCAGTGCATGATAGCCACGTGATCAGTGCATGATCAGTCATGTGATACGTGTGTGATCAGCCACGTGATCAGTGCATGATATCCACGTGATCAGTGCATGATAGCCACGTGATCAGTGCATGAGAGCCACGTGATCAGTGCATGATCAGTCACGTGATACATGTGTGATCAGCCACGTGATCAGTGCATGATGAGCCACGTGATCAGTGCAGGATCAATTACGTGATCAGTGCATGATCAGTCACGTGACCAGTACATGGTTGCTACGTGATCGTTGCATGATCAGCCACGTGAGCAGTGCATGATAGCCACGTGATCAGTGCATGATCAGTCACGTGATCAGTACATGATCAGTCACGTGAACAGTGCATGATCATTTACGTGATCTGTGCATGATCAGTCACGTGACCAGTATATGGTAGCTACGTGATCATTCCATGACGAGCCACGTGAGCAGTGCATGATAGCCACGTGATGTGTGCATGATGAGTTACGTGAGCAGAGTATGATCAGCCACGTGATCAGTGCATGAGTGCCACGTGATCAGTGCATGATATGTCACGTGACAGGTGTGTGATCAGCCACGTGAACAGTGCATGTTCAGCCACGTGATCAGTGCATGATAGCCACGTGATCAGTGCATGATCAGTTACGTGAGCAGTGTATGATCAGCCACGTGATCAGTGCATGGTCAGACACGTGAACAGTGTATGATCAGCCACGTGATCAGTGCATGATATCCAAGTGATCAGTGCATGATCATCACGTGATCAGTGTATGATCAGCCACGTGAACAGTGCATGCTCAGTCACGTGATCAGGGCCTGCTGAGCTGCGTGATTACTGTCTGCTCATCTGCTTGACAATTGCCAGCTGAGCTGCACGATTCCTGCCTGTCATCTGCTTGACAATTGCCAGCTGTGCTGCGTAATTCCTGCCTGCTCAGCTGCTTGATTATTGCCAGCTGAGCAGCATGATTCCTCACAGCTGAGTTCCATGATTATTGCCTGCTGACTGTTTGATTCGTGCCTACTCAGCTCTTTGTTTATTGCCTCCAGAGGCACATGATCAGTGTATGATAGCAAACATGATCAGTGCATGATCAGTCACATGATCAGCGCCATTAAGTCACGTGATCACTACATGATAGTCATGTGATCAGTCCATGCTCAGTCACGGTATCAGTGCATGATCAGCCACGTGATCAGTGCATGATCAGTCACGTGATCAGTGCATGATCAGTCACGTGATCAGTGCATGGTAGCACGTGATCAGTGCATGATCAGCCACGTGATCAGTGCATGATAGCCACGTGATCAGTGCATGATCAGTCACGTGATCAGTGCATGATCAGCCACGTGATCAGTGCATGATCAGTCACGTGATCAGTGCATGATCAATTACGTGATCAGTGCATGATCAGTCACGTGACCAGTACATGGTAGCTACGTGATCATTGCATGATCAGCCACGTGATCAGTGCATGATAGCCACGTGATCAGTGCATGATCAGTCACATGATCAGTGCATGATCAGTACGTGATCAGTGCATGATCAGTCACGTGATCAGTGCATGATATAGACGTGATCAGTGCATGATCAGTCACGTGATCAGTGCATGATCAGCCACGTGATCAGTGCATGATAGCCAGTGATCAGTGCATGATAGCCAGTGATCAGTGCATGATCAGTCACGTGATCAGTGCATGATCAGCCACGTGATCAGTGCATGATAGCCACGTGATCAGTGCATGATCAGCCACGTGATCAGTGCATGATCAGTTACGTGAGCAGTGTATGATCAGCCACGTGATCAGTGCATGGTCAGACACGTGAACAGTGTATGATCAGCCACGTGATCAGTGCATGATAGCCACGTGATCAGTGCATGATCAGTCACGTGATCAGTGTATGATCAGCCACGTGAACAGTGCATGCTCAGTCACGTGATCTGGGCCTGCTGAGCTGCGTGATTACTGTCTGCTCATCTGCTTGACAATTGCCAGCTGAGCTGCACGATTCCTGCCTGTCATCTGCTTGACAATTATCAGCTGTGCTGCGTAATTCCTGCCTGCTCAGCTGCTTGATTATTGCCAGCTGAGCAGCATGATTCCTCACACCTGAGTTCCATGATTATTGCCTGCTGACTGTTTGATTCGTGCCTACTCAGCTCTTTGTTTATTGCCTCCAGAGGCACATGATCAGTGTATGATAGCAAACATGATCAGTGCATGATCAGTCACATGATCAGCGCCATTAAGTCACGTGATCACTACATGATAGTCATGTGATCAGTCCATGCTCAGTCACGGTATCAGTGCATGATCAGCCACGTGATCAGTGCATGATCAGCCACGTGATCAGTGCATGATAGCCACGTGATCAGTGCATGATCAGTCACGTGATCAGTGCATGATCAGGCACGTGATCAGTGCATGATCAGTCACGTGATCAGTGCATGATCAGCCACGTGATCAGTGCATGATCAGCCACGTGATCAGTGCATGATCAATTACGTGATCAGTGCATGATCAGTCACGTGACCAGTACATGGTAGCTACGTGATCAGTGCATGATCAGCCACGTGATCAGTGCATGATAGCCACGTGATCAGTGCATGATCAGTCACATGATCAGTGCATGATCATCCACGTGATCAGTGCATGATCAGTCACGTGATCAGTGCATGATATAGACGTGATCAGTGCATGATCAGTCACGTGATCAGTGCATGATCAGCCACGTGATCAGTGCATGATAGCCAGTGATCAGTGCATGATAGCCAGTGATCAGTGCATGATCAGTCACGTGATCAGTGCATGATCAGCCACGTGATCAGTGCATGATAGCCACGTGATCAGTGCATGATCAGCCACGTGATCAGTGCATGATCAGTTACGTGAGCAGTGTATGATCAGCCACGTGATCAGTGCATGGTCAGACACGTGAACAGTGTATGATCAGCCACGTGATCAGTGCATGATAGCCACGTGATCAGTGCATGATCAGTCACGTGATCAGTGTATGATCAGCCACGTGAACAGTGCATGCTCAGTCACGTGATCTGGGCCTGCTGAGCTGCGTGATTACTGTCTGCTCATCTGCTTGACAATTGCCAGCTGAGCTGCACGATTCCTGCCTGTCATCTGCTTGACAATTGCCAGCTGTGCTGCGTAATTCCTGCCTGCTCAGCTGCTTGATTATTGCCAGCTGAGCAGCATGATTCCTCACACCTGAGTTCCATGATTATTGCCTGCTGACTGTTTGATTCGTGCCTACTCAGCTCTTTGTTTATTGCCTCCAGAGGCACATGATCAGTGTATGATAGCAAACATGATCAGTGCATGATCAGTCACATGATCAGCGCCATTAAGTCACGTGATCACTACATGATAGTCATGTGATCAGTCCATGCTCAGTCACGGTATCAGTGCATGATCAGCCACGTGATCAGTGCATGATCAGCCACGTGATCAGTTCATGATCAGCCACGTGATCAGTGCATGATCAGTCACGTGATCAGTGCATGATCAGGCACGTGATCAGTGCATGATCAGCCACGTGATCAGTGCATGATAGCCACGTGATCAGTGCATGATCAGTCACCTGATGGGTGTATGATCAGTCACGTGACCAGTACATGGTAGCTACATGATCATTGCATGATCAGCCACGTGAGTAGTGCATGATAGCCACGTGATCAGTGCATGATCAGTCACGTGATCAGTGCATGATCAGTCACGTGATCAGTGCATGATCAGTCACGTGATCAGTGCATGATCAGCCACGTGATCAGTGCATGATCAGTCACGTGATCAGTGCATGATAGCACGTGATCAGTGCATGATCAGCCACGTGATCAGTGCATGATAGCCACGTGATCAGTGCATGATCAGCCACGTGATCAGTGCATGATAGCCACGTGATCAGTGCATGATCAGTCACGTGATCAGTGCATGATCAGTCACGTGATCAGTGCATGATCAGCCACGTGATCAGTGCATGATAGCCACGTGATCAGTGCATGATCAGTCACGTGATCAGTGCATGATCAGTCACGTGACAGTACATGGTAGCTACGTGATCAGTGCATGATCAGCCACGTGATCAGTGCATGATAGCCACGTGATCAGTGCATGATCAGTCACGTGATCAGTGCATGATCAGTCACGTGATCAGTGCATGATCAGTCACGTGATCAGTGCATGATCAGCCACGTGATCAGTGCATGATCAGTCACGTGATCAGTGCATGATCAGCCACGTGATCAGTGCATGATCAGTCACGTGATCAGTGCATGATATAGACGTGATCAGTGCATGATCAGTCACGTGATCAGTGCATGATAGCCACGTGATCAGTGCATGATCAGTCACGTGATGGTGCATGATCAGTCACGTGATCAGTGCATGGTAGCTACGTGATCAGTGCATGATCAGCCACGTGATCAGTGCATGATAGCCACGTGATCAGTGCATGATAGTCACGTGATCAGTGCATGATCAGTCACGTGATCAGTGCATGATCAGCCACGTGATCAGTGCATGATCAGCCACGTGATCAGTGCATGATAGCCACGTGATCAGTGCATGATCAGTCACGTGATCAGTGCATGATCAGGCACGTGATCAGTGCATGATCAGCCACGTGATCAGTGCATGATAGCCACGTGATCAGTGCATGATCAGTCACCTGATCAGTGCATGATCAGTCACTGACCAGTACATGGTAGCTACGTGATCATTGCATGATCAGCCACGTGATAGTGCATGATAGCCACGTGATCAGTGCATGATCAGTCACGTGATCAGTGCATGATCAGTCATGTGATCAGTGCATGATCAGGCACGTGATCAGTGCATGATCAGCCACGTGATCAGTGCATGATAGCCACGTGATCAGTGCATGATCAGTCACGTGATCAGTGCATGATCAGTCACGTGATCAGTGCATGATCAGCCACGTGATCAGTGCATGATCAGCCACGTGATCAGTGCATGATCAATCACGTGATCAGTGCATGATCAGTCACGTGATCAGTGCATGATAGCTACGTGATCAGTGCATGATCAGCCACGTGATCAGTGCATGATAGCCACGTGATCAGTGCATGATCAGTCACGTGATCAGTGCATGATCAGCCACGTGATCAGTGCATGATCAGTCACGTGATCAGTGCATGATCAATTACGTGATCAGTGCATGATCAGTCACGTGATCAGTGCATGGTAGCTACGTGATCATTGCATGATCAGCCACGTGATCAGTGCATGATAGCCACGTGATCAGTGCATGATAGCCACGTGATCAGTGCATGATCAGTCATGTGATACGTGTGTGATCAGCCACGTGATCAGTGCATGATATCCACGTGATCAGTGCATGATAGCCACGTGATCAGTGCATGAGAGCCACGTGATCAGTGCATGATCAGTCACGTGATACATGTGTGATCAGCCACGTGATCAGTGCATGATGAGCCACGTGATCAGTGCAGGATCAATTACGTGATCAGTGCATGATCAGTCACGTGACCAGTACATGGTTGCTACGTGATCGTTGCATGATCAGCCACGTGAGCAGAGCATGATAGCCACGTGATCAGTGCATGATCAGTCACGTGATCAGTACATGATCAGTCACGTGAACAGTGCATGATCATTTACGTGATCTGTGCATGATCAGTCACGTGACCAGTATATGGTAGCTACGTGATCATTCCATGACGAGCCACGTGAGCAGTGCATGATAGCCACGTGATGTGTGCATGATGAGTTACGTGAGCAGAGTATGATCAGCCACGTGATCAGTGCATGAGTGCCACGTGATCAGTGCATGATATGTCACGTGACAGGTGTGTGATCAGCCACGTGAACAGTGCATGTTCAGCCACGTGATCAGTGCATGATAGCCACGTGATCAGTGCATGATCAGTTACGTGAGCAGTGTATGATCAGCCACGTGATCAGTGCATGGTCAGACACGTGAACAGTGTATGATCAGCCACGTGATCAGTGCATGATATCCAAGTGATCAGTGCATGATCATCACGTGATCAGTGTATGATCAGCCACGTGAACAGTGCATGCTCAGTCACGTGATCAGGGCCTGCTGAGCTGCGTGATTACTGTCTGCTCATCTGCTTGACAATTGCCAGCTGAGCTGCACGATTCCTGCCTGTCATCTGCTTGACAATTGCCAGCTGTGCTGCGTAATTCCTGCCTGCTCAGCTGCTTGATTATTGCCAGCTGAGCAGCATGATTCCTCACAGCTGAGTTCCATGATTATTGCCTGCTGACTGTTTGATTCGTGCCTACTCAGCTCTTTGTTTATTGCCTCCAGAGGCACATGATCAGTGTATGATAGCAAACATGATCAGTGCATGATCAGTCACATGATCAGCGCCATTAAGTCACGTGATCACTACATGATAGTCATGTGATCAGTCCATGCTCAGTCACGGTATCAGTGCATGATCAGCCACGTGATCAGTGCATGATCAGTCACGTGATCAGTGCATGATCAGTCACGTGATCAGTGCATGGTAGCCACGTGATCAGTGCATGATCAGCCACGTGATCAGTGCATGATAGCCACGTGATCAGTGCATGATCAGTCACGTGATCAGTGCATGATCAGTCACGTGATCAGTGCATGATCAGTCACGTGATCAGTGCATGATCAATTACGTGATCAGTGCATGATCAGTCACGTGACCAGTACATGGTAGCTACGTGATCATTGCATGATCAGCCACGTGAGCAGTGCATGATAGCCACGTGATCAGTGCATGATCAGTCACATGATCAGTGCATGATCATACGTGATCAGTGCATGATCAGTCATGTGATCAGTGCATGATATAGACGTGATCAGTGCATGATCAGTCACGTGATCAGTGCATGATCAGCCACGTGATCAGTGCATGATAGCCAGTGATCAGTGCATGATAGCCAGTGATCAGTGCATGATCAGTCACGTGATCAGTGCATGATCAGCCACGTGATCAGTGCATGATAGCCACGTGATCAGTGCATGATCAGCCACGTGATCAGTGCATGATCAGTTACGTGAGCAGTGTATGATCAGCCACGTGATCAGTGCATGGTCAGACACGTGAACAGTGTATGATCAGCCACGTGATCAGTGCATGATAGCCACGTGATCAGTGCATGATCAGTCACGTGATCAGTGTATGATCAGCCACGTGAACAGTGCATGCTCAGTCACGTGATCTGGGCCTGCTGAGCTGCGTGATTACTGTCTGCTCATCTGCTTGACAATTGCCAGCTGAGCTGCACGATTCCTGCCTGTCATCTGCTTGACAATTATCAGCTGTGCTGCGTAATTCCTGCCTGCTCAGCTGCTTGATTATTGCCAGCTGAGCAGCATGATTCCTCACACCTGAGTTCCATGATTATTGCCTGCTGACTGTTTGATTCGTGCCTACTCAGCTCTTTGTTTATTGCCTCCAGAGGCACATGATCAGTGTATGATAGCAAACATGATCAGCGCATGATCAGTCACATGATCAGCGCCATTAAGTCACGTGATCACTACATGATAGTCATGTGATCAGTCCATGCTCAGTCACGGTATCAGTGCATGATCAGCCACGTGATCAGTGCATGATCAGCCACGTGATCAGTGCATGATAGTCATGTGATCAGTGCATGATCAGTCACGTGATCAGTGCATGATCAGCCACGTGATCAGTGCATGATCAGTCACGTGATCAGTGCATGATCAGCCACGTGATCAGTGCATGATCAGCCACGTGATCAGTGCATGATCAATTACGTGATCAGTGCATGATCAGTCACGTGACCAGTACATGGTAGCTACGTGATCATTGCATGATCAGCCACGTGAGCAGTGCATGATAGCCACGTGATCAGTGCATGATCAGTCACATGATCAGTGCATGATCATCCACGTGATCAGTGCATGATCAGTCATGATCAGTGCATGATATAGACGTGATCAGTGCATGATCAGTCACGTGATCAGTGCATGATCAGCCACGTGATCAGTGCATGATAGCCAGTGATGAGTGCATGATAGCCAGTGATCAGTGCATGATCAGTCACGTGATCAGTGCATGATCAGCCACGTGATCAGTGCATGATCAGCCACGTGATCAGTGCATGATCAGCCACGTGATCAGTGCATGATCAGTTACGTGAGCAGTGTATGATCAGCCACGTGATCAGTGCATGGTCAGACACGTGAACAGTGTATGATCAGCCACGTGATCAGTGCATGATAGCCACGTGATCAGTGCATGATCAGTCACGTGATCAGTGTATGATCAGCCACGTGAACAGTGCATGCTCAGTCACGTGATCTGGGCCTGCTGAGCTGCGTGATTACTGTCTGCTCATCTGCTTGACAATTGCCAGCTGAGCTGCACGATTCCTGCCTGTCATCTGCTTGACAATTATCAGCTGTGCTGCGTAATTCCTGCCTGCTCAGCTGCTTGATTATTGCCAGCTGAGCAGCATGATTCCTCACACCTGAGTTCCATGATTATTGCCTGCTGACTGTTTGATTCGTGCCTACTCAGCTCTTTGTTTATTGCCTCCAGAGGCACATGATCAGTGTATGATAGCAAACATGATCAGTGCATGATCAGTCACATGATCAGCGCCATTAAGTCACGTGATCACTACATGATAGTCATGTGATCAGTCCATGCTCAGTCACGGTATCAGTGCATGATCAGCCACGTGATCAGTGCATGATCAGCCACGTGATCAGTGCATGATAGCCACGTGATCAGTGCATGATCAGTCACGTGATCAGTGCATGACCAGGCACGTGATCAGTGCATGATCAGCCACGTGATCAGTGCATGATAGCCACGTGATCAGTGCATGATCAGTCACCTGATGGGTGTATGATCAGTCACGTGACCAGTACATGGTAGCTACATGATCATTGCATGATCAGCCACGTGAGTAGTGCATGATAGCCACGTGATCAGTGCATGATCAGTCACGTGATCAGTGCATGATCAGTCACGTGATCAGTGCATGATCAGTCACGTGATCAGTGCATGATCAGCCACGTGATCAGTGCATGATCAGTCACGTGATCAGTGCATGATAGCACGTGATCAGTGCATGATCAGCCACGTGATCAGTGCATGATAGCCACGTGATCAGTGCATGATCAGCCACGTGATCAGTGCATGATAGCCACGTGATCAGTGCATGATCAGTCACGTGATCAGTGCATGATCAGTCACGTGATCAGTGCATGATCAGCCACGTGATCAGTGCATGATAGCCACGTGATCAGTGCATGATCAGTCACGTGATCAGTGCATGATCAGTCACGTGACAGTACATGGTAGCTACGTGATCAGTGCATGATCAGCCACGTGATCAGTGCATGATAGCCACGTGATCAGTGCATGATCAGTCACGTGATCAGTGCATGATCAGTCACGTGATCAGTGCATGATCAGTCACGTGATCAGTGCATGATCAGCCACGTGATCAGTGCATGATCAGTCACGTGATCAGTGCATGATCAGCCACGTGATCAGTGCATGATCAGTCACGTGATCAGTGCATGATATAGACGTGATCAGTGCATGATCAGTCACGTGATCAGTGCATGATAGCCACGTGATCAGTGCATGATCAGTCACGTGATCAGTGCATGATCAGTCACGTGACCAGTGCATGGTAGCTACATGATCAGTGCATGATCAGCCACGTGAGTGCATGATAGCCACGTGATCAGTGCATGATCAGTCACGTGATCAGTGCATGATCAGTCACGTGATCAGTGCATGATCAGCCACGTGATCAGTGCATGATCAGCCACGTGATCAGTGCATGATAGCCACGTGATCAGTGCATGATCAGTCACGTGATCAGTGCATGATCAGGCACGTGATCAGTGCATGATCAGCCACGTGATCAGTGCATGATAGCCACGTGATCAGTGCATGATCAGTCACCTGATCAGTGTATGATCAGTCAACTGACAGTGCATGGTAGCTACATGATCATTGCATGATCAGCCACGTGATAGTGCATGATAGCCACGTGATCAGTGCATGATCAGTCACGTGATCAGTGCATGATCAGTCATGTGATCAGTGCATGATCAGGCACGTGATCAGTGCATGATCAGCCACGTGATCAGTGCATGATAGCCACGTGATCAGTGCATGATCAGTCACGTGATCAGTGCATGATCAGTCACGTGATCAGTGCATGATCAGCCACGTGATCAGTGCATGATCAGCCACGTGATCAGTGCATGATCAATCACGTGATCAGTGCATGATCAGTCACGTGATCAGTGCATGATAGCTACGTGATCAGTGCATGATCAGCCACGTGATCAGTGCATGATAGCCACGTGATCAGTGCATGATCAGTCACGTGATCAGTGCATGATCAGTCACGTGATCAGTGCATGATCAGTCACGTGATCAGTGCATGATCAATTACGTGATCAGTGCATGATCAGTCACGTGACCAGTACATGGTAGCTACGTGATCATTGCATGATCAGCCACGTGATCAGTGCATGATAGCCACGTGATCAGTGCATGATAGCCACGTGATCAGTGCATGATCAGTCATGTGATACGTGTGTGATCAGCCACGTGATCAGTGCATGATATCCACGTGATCAGTGCATGATAGCCACGTGATCAGTGCATGAGAGCCACGTGATCAGTGCATGATCAGTCACGTGATACATGTGTGATCAGCCACGTGATCAGTGCATGATGAGCCACGTGATCAGTGCATGATCAATTACGTGATCAGTGCATGATCAGTCACGTGACCAGTACATGGTTGCTACGTGATCGTTGCATGATCAGCCACGTGAGCAGAGCATGATAGCCACGTGATCAGTGCATGATCAGTCACGTGATCAGTACATGATCAGTCACGTGAACAGTGCATGATCATTTACGTGATCTGTGCATGATCAGTCACGTGACCAGTATATGGTAGCTACGTGATCATTCCATGACGAGCCACGTGAGCAGTGCATGATAGCCACGTGATGTGTGCATGATGAGTTACGTGAGCAGAGTATGATCAGCCACGTGATCAGTGCATGAGTGCCACGTGATCAGTGCATGATATGTCACGTGACAGGTGTGTGATCAGCCACGTGAACAGTGCATGTTCAGCCACGTGATCAGTGCATGATAGCCACGTGATCAGTGCATGATCAGTTACGTGAGCAGTGTATGATCAGCCACGTGATCAGTGCATGGTCAGACACGTGAACAGTGTATGATCAGCCACGTGATCAGTGCATGATATCCAAGTGATCAGTGCATGATCATCACGTGATCAGTGTATGATCAGCCACGTGAACAGTGCATGCTCAGTCACGTGATCAGGGCCTGCTGAGCTGCGTGATTACTGTCTGCTCATCTGCTTGACAATTGCCAGCTGAGCTGCACGATTCCTGCCTGTCATCTGCTTGACAATTGCCAGCTGTGCTGCGTAATTCCTGCCTGCTCAGCTGCTTGATTATTGCCAGCTGAGCAGCATGATTCCTCACAGCTGAGTTCCATGATTATTGCCTGCTGACTGTTTGATTCGTGCCTACTCAGCTCTTTGTTTATTGCCTCCAGAGGCACATGATCAGTGTATGATAGCAAACATGATCAGTGCATGATCAGTCACATGATCAGCGCCATTAAGTCACGTGATCACTACATGATAGTCATGTGATCAGTCCATGCTCAGTCACGGTATCAGTGCATGATCAGCCACGTGATCAGTGCATGATCAGCCACGTGATCAGTGCATGATCAGTCATGTGATCAGTGCATGATAGCACGTGATCAGTGCATGATCAGCCACGTGATCAGTGCATGATAGCCACGTGATCAGTGCATGATCAGTCACGTGATCAGTGCATGATCAGTCACGTGATCAGTGCATGATCAGTCACGTGATCAGTGCATGATCAGCCACGTGATCAGTGCATGATCAGTCACGTGATCAGTGCATGGTAGCTACGTGATCAGTGCATGATCAGCCACGTGATCAGTGCATGATAGCCACGTGATCAGTGCATGATCAGCCACGTGATCAGTGCATGATAGCCACGTGATCAGTGCATGATCAGTCACGTGATCAGTGCATGATCAGTCACGTGATCAGTGCATGATCAGCCACGTGATCAGTGCATGATAGCCACGTGATCAGTGCATGATCAGTCACGTGATCAGTGCATGATCAGTCACGTGACAGTACATGGTAGCTACGTGATCATTGCATGATCAGCCACGTGATCAGTGCATGATAGCCACGTGATCAGTGCATGATCAGTCACGTGATCAGTGCATGATCAGTCACGTGATCAGTGCATGATCAGTCACGTGATCAGTGCATGATCAGCCACGTGATCAGTGCATGATCAGTCACGTGATCAGTGCATGATCAGCCACGTGATCAGTGCATGATAGCCAGTGATCAGTGCATGATAGCCAGTGATCAGTGCATGATCAGTCACGTGATCAGTGCATGATCAGCCACGTGATCAGTGCATGATAGCCACTGATCAGTGCATGATCAGCCACGTGATCAGTGCATGATCAGTTACGTGAGCAGTGTATGATCAGCCACGTGATCAGTGCATGGTCAGACACGTGAACAGTGTATGATCAGCCACGTGATCAGTGCATGATAGCCACGTGATCAGTGCATGATCAGTCACGTGATCAGTGTATGATCAGCCACGTGAACAGTGCATGCTCAGTCACGTGATCTGGGCCTGCTGAGCTGCGTGATTACTGTCTGCTCATCTGCTTGACAATTGCCAGCTGAGCTGCACGATTCCTGCCTGTCATCTGCTTGACAATTGCCAGCTGTGCTGCGTAATTCCTGCCTGCTCAGCTGCTTGATTATTGCCAGCTGAGCAGCATGATTCCTCACACCTGAGTTCCATGATTATTGCCTGCTGACTGTTTGATTCGTGCCTACTCAGCTCTTTGTTTATTGCCTCCAGAGGCACATGATCAGTGTATGATAGCAAACATGATCAGCGCATGATCAGTCACATGATCAGCGCCATTAAGTCACGTGATCACTACATGATAGTCATGTGATCAGTCCATGCTCAGTCACGGTATCAGTGCATGATCAGCCACGTGATCAGTGCATGATCAGCCAGGTGATCAGTTCATGATAGCCACGTGATCAGTGCATGATCAGTCACGTGATCAGTGCATGACCAGGCACGTGATCAGTGCATGATCAGCCACGTGATCAGTGCATGATAGCCACGTGATCAGTGCATGATCAGTCACCTGATGGGTGTATGATCAGTCACGTGACCAGTACATGGTAGCTACATGATCATTGCATGATCAGCCACGTGAGTAGTGCATGATAGCCACGTGATCAGTGCATGATCAGTCACGTGATCAGTGCATGATCAGTCACGTGATCAGTGCATGATAAGTCACGTGATCAGTGCATGATCAATTACGTGATCAGTGCATGATCAGTCACGTGACCAGTGCATGGTAGCTACGTGATCAGTGCATGATCAGCCACGTGATCAGTGCATGATAGCCACGTGATCAGTGCATGATCAGTCACATGATCAGTGTATGATCATCCACGTGATCAGTGCATGATCAGTCACGTGATCAGTGCATGATATAGACGTGATCAGTGCATGATCAGTCACGTGATCAGTGCATGATCAGCCACGTGATCAGTGCATGATAGCCAGTGATGAGTGCATGATAGCCAGATGATCAGTGCATGATCAGTCACGTGATCAGTGCATGATCAGCCACGTGATCAGTGCATGATAGCCACGTGATCAGTGCATGATCAGCCACGTGATCAGTGCATGATCAGTCACGTGAGCAGTGTATGATCAGCCACGTGATCAGTGCATGGTCAAACACGTGAACAGTGTATTATCAGCCACGTGATCAGTGCATGATAGCCACGTGATCAGTGCATGATCAGTCACGTGATCAGTGCATGATCAGCCACGTGAACAGTGCATGCTCAGTCACGTGATCTGGGCCTGCTGAGCTGCGTGATTACCGTCTGCTCATCTGCTTGACAATTGCCAGCTGAGCTGCACGATTCCTGCCTGTCATATGCTTGACAATTATCAGCTGTGCTGCGTAATTCCTGCCTGCTCAGCTGCTTGATTATTGCCAGCTGAGCAGCATGATTCCTCACACCTGAGTTCCATGATTATTGCCTGCTGACTGTTTGATTCGTGCCTACTCAGCTCTTTGTTTATTGCCTCCAGAGGCACATGATCAGTGTATGATAGCAAACATGATCAGCGCATGATCAGTCACATGATCAGCGCCATTAAGTCACGTGATCACTACATGATAGTCATGTGATCAGTCCATGCTCAGTCACGTGATCAGTGCATGATCAGCCACGTGATCAGTGCATGATAGCTATGTGATCAGTTCATGATCAGTCACGTGATCAGTGCATGATCAGGCACGTGATCAGTGCATGATCAGCCACGTGATCAGTGCATGATAGCCACGTGATCAGTGCATGATCAGTCACCTGATGGGTGTATGATCAGTCACGTGACCAGTACATGGTAGCTACATGATCATTGCATGATCAGCCACGTGAGTAGTGCATGATAGCCACGTGATCAGTGCATGATCAGTCACGTGATCAGTGCATGATCAGTCACGTGATCAGTGCATGATCAGTCACGTGATCAGTGCATGATCAGCCACGTGATCAGTGCATGATCAGTCACGTGATCAGTGCATGATAGCTACGTGATCAGTGCATGATCAGCCACGTGATCAGTGCATGATAGCCACGTGATCAGTGCATGATCAGTCACGTGATCAGTGCATGATCATCCCGTGATCAGTGCATGATCAGTCACGTGATCAGTGCATGATATAGACGTGATCAGTGCATGATCAGTCACGTGATCAGTGCATGATCAGCCACGTGATCAGTGCATGATAGCCAGTGATCAGTGCATGATAGCCAGTGATCAGTGCATGATCAGTCACGTGATCAGTGCATGATCAGCCACGTGATCAGTGCATGATAGCCACGTGATCAGTGCATGATCAGCCACGTGATCAGTGCATGATCAGTCACGTGATCAGTGCATGATCAGCCACGTGATCAGTGCATGATCAGCCACGTGATCAGTGCATGATCAGCCACGTGATCAGTGCATGATCAGTCACGTGATCAGTGCATGATCAGCCACGTGATCAGTGCATGATAGCCACGTGATCAGTGCATGATCAGTCACGTGATCAGTGCATGATCAGCCACGTGATCAGTGCATGATCAGTCACGTGATCAGTGCATGATCAGTCACGTGATCAGTGCATGATCAGCCACGTGATCAGTGCATGATAGCCACGTGATCAGTGCATGATCAGTCACGTGATCAGTGCATGATCAGTCACGTGATCAGTGCATGATCAGCCACGTGATCAGTGCATGATCAGCCACGTGATCAGTGCATGATCAATTACGTGATCAGTGCATGATCAGTCACGTGATCAGTGCATGGTAGCTACGTGATCAGTGCATGATCAGCCACATGAGCAGTGCATGATAGCCACGTGATCAGTGCATGATCAGTCACGTGATCAGTGCATGATCAGTCACGTGATCAGTGCATGATCAGTCACGTGATCAGTGCATGATCAATTACGTGATCAGTGCATGATCAGTCACGTGATCAGTGCATGATAGCTACGTGATCAGTGCATGATCAGCCACGTGATCAGTGCATGATAGCCACGTGATCAGTGCATGATCAGCCACGTGATCAGTGCATGATCAGTCATGTGATAGTGCATGATCAGCCACGTGATCAGTGCATGATAGCCACGTGATCAGTGCATGATAGCCACGTGATCAGTGCATGATCAGTCACGTGATCAGTGTGATCAGCCACGTGATCAGTGCATGATCAGCCACGTGATCAGTGCATGATCAATTACGTGATCAGTGCATGATCAGTCACGTGACCAGTACATGGTAGCTACGTGATCATTGCATGATCAGCCACGTGATCAGTGCATGATAGCCACGTGATCAGTGCATGATCAGTCACGTGATCAGTGCATGATCAGTCACGTGATCAGTGCATGATCATTACGTGATCAGTGCATGATCAGTCACGTGACCAGTACATGGTAGCTACGTGATCATTGCATGACAGCCACGTGAGCAGTGCATGATAGCCACGTGATCAGTGCATGATCAGTCACATGATCAGTGTATGATCATCCACGTGATCAGTGCATGATCAGTCATGTGATCAGTGCATGATATAGACGTGATCAGTGCATGATCAGTCACGTGATCAGTGCATGATCAGCCACGTGATCAGTGCATGATAGCCAGTGATCAGTGCATGATAGCCAGTGATCAGTGCATGATCAGTCACGTGATCAGTGCATGATCAGCCACGTGATCAGTGCATGATAGCCACGTGATCAGTGCATGATCAGCCACGTGATCAGTGCATGATCAGTTACGTGAGCAGTGTATGATCAGCCACGTGATCAGTGCATGGTCAGACACGTGAACAGTGTATGATCAGCCACGTGATCAGTGCATGATAGCCACGTGATCAGTGCATGATCAGTCACGTGATCAGTGTATGATCAGCCACGTGAACAGTGCATGCTCAGTCACGTGATCTGGGCCTGCTGAGCTGCGTGATTACTGTCTGCTCATCTGCTTGACAATTGCCAGCTGAGCTGCACGATTCCTGCCTGTCATCTGCTTGACAATTGCCAGCTGTGCTGCGTAATTCCTGCCTGCTCAGCTGCTTGATTATTGCCAGCTGAGCAGCATGATTCCTCACACCTGAGTTCCATGATTATTGCCTGCTGACTGTTTGATTCGTGCCTACTCAGCTCTTTGTTTATTGCCTCCAGAGGCACATGATCAGTGTATGATAGCAAACATGATCAGCGCATGATCAGTCACATGATCAGCGCCATTAAGTCACGTGATCACTACATGATAGTCATGTGATCAGTCCATGCTCAGTCACGGTATCAGTGCATGATCAGCCACGTGATCAGTGCATGATCAGCCACGTGATCAGTGCATGATAGCCACGTGATCAGTGCATGATCAGTCACGTGATCAGTGCATGACCAGGCACGTGATCAGTGCATGATCAGCCACGTGATCAGTGCATGATAGCCACGTGATCAGTGCATGATCAGTCACCTGATGGGTGTATGATCAGTCACGTGACCAGTACATGGTAGCTACATGATCATTGCATGATCAGCCACGTGAGTAGTGCATGATAGCCACGTGATCAGTGCATGATCAGTCACGTGATCAGTGCATGATCAGTCACGTGATCAGTGCATGATAAGTCACGTGATCAGTGCATGATCAATTACGTGATCAGTGCATGATCAGTCACGTGACCAGTACATGGTAGCTACGTGATCATTGCATGATCAGCCACGTGATCAGTGCATGATAGCCACGTGATCAGTGCATGATCAGTCACATGATCAGTGTATGATCATCCACGTGATCAGTGCATGATCAGTCACGTGATCAGTGCATGATATAGACGTGATCAGTGCATGATCAGTCACGTGATCAGTGCATGATCAGCCACGTGATCAGTGCATGATAGCCAGTGATGAGTGCATGATAGCCAGTGATCAGTGCATGATCAGTCACGTGATCAGTGCATGATCAGCCACGTGATCAGTGCATGATAGCCACGTGATCAGTGCATGATCAGCCACGTGATCAGTGCATGATCAGTTACGTGAGCAGTGTATGATCAGCCACGTGATCAGTGCATGGTCAGACACGTGAACAGTGTATGATCAGCCACGTGATCAGTGCATGATAGCCACGTGATCAGTGCATGATCAGTCACGTGATCAGTGTATGATCAGCCACGTGAACAGTGCATGCTCAGTCACGTGATCTGGGCCTGCTGAGCTGCGTGATTACTGTCTGCTCATCTGCTTGACAATTGCCAGCTGAGCTGCACGATTCCTGCCTGTCATCTGCTTGACAATTGCCAGCTGTGCTGCGTAATTCCTGCCTGCTCAGCTGCTTGATTATTGCCAGCTGAGCAGCATGATTCCTCACACCTGAGTTCCATGATTATTGCCTGCTGACTGTTTGATTCGTGCCTACTCAGCTCTTTGTTTATTGCCTCCAGAGGCACATGATCAGTGTATGATAGCAAACATGATCAGCGCATGATCAGTCACATGATCAGCGCCATTAAGTCACGTGATCACTACATGATAGTCATGTGATCAGTCCATGCTCAGTCACGGTATCAGTGCATGATCAGCCACGTGATCAGTGCATGATCAGCCACGTGATCAGTTCATGATCAGCCACGTGATCAGTGCATGATCAGTCACGTGATCAGTGCATGACCAGGCACGTGATCAGTGCATGATCAGCCACGTGATCAGTGCATGATAGCCACGTGATCAGTGCATGATCAGTCACCTGATGGGTGTATGATCAGTCACGTGACCGTACATGGTAGCTACATGATCATTGCATGATCAGCCACGTGAGTAGTGCATGATAGCCACGTGATCAGTGCATGATCAGTCACGTGATCAGTGCATGATCAGTCACGTGATCAGTGCATGATCAGCCACGTGATCAGTGCATGATAGCCACGTGATCAGTGCATGATCAGTCACGTGATCAGTGCATGATCAGCCACGTGATCAGTGCATGATCAGCCACGTGATCAGTGCATGATCAATTACGTGATCAGTGCATGATCAGTCACGTGATCAGTGCATGGTAGCTACGTGATCAGTGCATGATCAGCCACGTGATCAGTGCATGATAGCCACGTGATCAGTGCATGATCAGTCACGTGATCAGTGCATGATCAGTCACGTGATCAGTGCATGATCAGTCACGTGATCAGTGCATGATCAATTACGTGATCAGTGCATGATCAGTCACGTGATCAGTGCATGATAGCTACGTGATCATTGCATGATCAGCCACGTGATCAGTGCATGATAGCCACGTGATCAGTGCATGATAGCCACGTGATCAGTGCATGATCAGTCACGTGATCATGTGTGATCAGCCACGTGATCAGTGCATGATCAGCCACGTGATCAGTGCATGATCAGCCACGTGATCAGTGCATGATCAGTCACGTGATCAGTGCATGATCAGTCACGTGATCAGTGCATGATCAGTCACGTGATCAGTGCATGGTAGCTACGTGATCGTGCATGATCAGCCACGTGATCAGTGCATGATAGCCACGTGATCAGTGCATGATCAGTCACGTGATCAGTGCATGATCAGTCACGTGATCAGTGCATGATCATTTACGTGATCAGTGCATGATCAGTCACGTGACCAGTACATGGTAGCTACGTGATCATTGCATGACAGCCACGTGATCAGTGCATGATAGCCACGTGATCAGTGCATGATCAGTCACGTGATCAGTGTATGATCATCCACGTGATCAGTGCATGATCAGTCACGTGATCAGTGCATGATATAGACGTGATCAGTGCATGATCAGTCACGTGATCAGTGCATGATCAGCCACGTGATCAGTGCATGATAGCCAGTGATCAGTGCATGATAGCCAGTGATCAGTGCATGATCAGTCACGTGATCAGTGCATGATCAGCCACGTGATCAGTGCATGATCAGCCACGTGATCAGTGCATGATCAGCCACGTGATCAGTGCATGATCAGTTACGTGAGCAGTGTATGATCAGCCACGTGATCAGTGCATGGTCAGACACGTGAACAGTGTATGATCAGCCACGTGATCAGTGCATGATAGCCACGTGATCAGTGCATGATCAGTCACGTGATCAGTGTATGATCAGCCACGTGAACAGTGCATGCTCAGTCACGTGATCAGGGCCTGCTGAGCTGCGTGATTACTGTCTGCTCATCTGCTTGACAATTGCCAGCTGAGCTGCACGATTCCTGCCTGTCATCTGCTTGACAATTGCCAGCTGTGCTGCGTAATTCCTGCCTGCTCAGCTGCTTGATTATTGCCAGCTGAGCAGCATGATTCCTCACACCTGAGTTCCATGATTATTGCCTGCTGACTGTTTGATTCGTGCCTACTCAGCTCTTTGTTTATTGCCTCCAGAGGCACATGATCAGTGTATGATAGCAAACATGATCAGTGCATGATCAGTCACATGATCAGCGCCATTAAGTCACGTGATCACTACATGATAGTCATGTGATCAGTCCATGCTCAGTCACGGTATCAGTGCATGATCAGCCACGTGATCAGTGCATGATCAGCCACGTGATCAGTGCATGATAGCCACGTGATCAGTGCATGATCAGTCACGTGATCAGTGCATGACCAGGCACGTGATCAGTGCATGATCAGCCACGTGATCAGTGCATGATAGCCACGTGATCAGTGCATGATCAGTCACCTGATGGGTGTATGATCAGTCACGTGACCAGTACATGGTAGCTACATGATCATTGCATGATCAGCCACGTGAGTAGTGCATGATAGCCACGTGATCAGTGCATGATCAGTCACGTGATCAGTGCATGATCACTCACGTGATCAGTGCATGATAAGTCACGTGATCAGTGCATGATCAATTACGTGATCAGTGCATGATCAGTCACGTGACCAGTACATGGTAGCTACGTGATCATTGCATGATCAGCCACGTGATCAGTGCATGATAGCCACGTGATCAGTGCATGATCAGTCACATGATCAGTGTATGATCATCCACGTGATCAGTGCATGATCAGTCACGTGATCAGTGCATGATATAGACGTGATCAGTGCATGATCAGTCACGTGATCAGTGCATGATCAGCCACGTGATCAGTGCATGATAGCCAGTGATGAGTGCATGATAGCCAGTGATCAGTGCATGATCAGTCACGTGATCAGTGCATGATCAGCCACGTGATCAGTGCATGATAGCCACGTGATCAGTGCATGATCAGCCACGTGATCAGTGCATGATCAGTTACGTGAGCAGTGTATGATCAGCCACGTGATCAGTGCATGGTCAGACACGTGAACAGTGTATGATCAGCCACGTGATCAGTGCATGATAGCCACGTGATCAGTGCATGATCAGTCACGTGATCAGTGTATGATCAGCCACGTGAACAGTGCATGCTCAGTCACGTGATCTGGGCCTGCTGAGCTGCGTGATTACTGTCTGCTCATCTGCTTGACAATTGCCAGCTGAGCTGCACGATTCCTGCCTGTCATCTGCTTGACAATTGCCAGCTGTGCTGCGTAATTCCTGCCTGCTCAGCTGCTTGATTATTGCCAGCTGAGCAGCATGATTCCTCACACCTGAGTTCCATGATTATTGCCTGCTGACTGTTTGATTCGTGCCTACTCAGCTCTTTGTTTATTGCCTCCAGAGGCACATGATCAGTGTATGATAGCAAACATGATCAGCGCATGATCAGTCACATGATCAGCGCCATTAAGTCACGTGATCACTACATGATAGTCATGTGATCAGTCCATGCTCAGTCACGGTATCAGTGCATGATCAGCCACGTGATCAGTGCATGATCAGCCACGTGATCAGTGCATGATAGCCACGTGATCAGTGCATGATCAGTCACGTGATCAGTGCATGACCAGGCACGTGATCAGTGCATGATCAGCCACGTGATCAGTGCATGATAGCCACGTGATCAGTGCATGATCAGTCACCTGATGGGTGTATGATCAGTCACGTGACCAGTACATGGTAGCTACATGATCATTGCATGATCAGCCACGTGAGTAGTGCATGATAGCCACGTGATCAGTGCATGATCAGTCACGTGATCAGTGCATGATCAGTCACGTGATCAGTGCATGATCAGCCACGTGATCAGTGCATGATAGCCACGTGATCAGTGCATGATCAGCCACGTGATCAGTGCATGATCAGTCACGTGATCAGTGCATGATCAGCCACGTGATCAGTGCATGATCAGCCACGTGATCAGTGCATGATCAGTCACGTGATCAGTGCATGGTAGCTACGTGATCATTGCATGATCAGCCACGTGATCAGTGCATGATAGCCACGTGATCAGTGCATGATCAGTCACGTGATCAGTGCATGATCAGTCACGTGATCAGTGCATGATCAGTCACGTGATCAGTGCATGATCAATTACGTGATCAGTGCATGATCAGTCACGTGATCAGTGCATGATAGCCACGTGATCAGTGCATGATCAGCCACGTGATCAGTGCATGATAGCCACGTGATCAGTGCATGATAGCCACGTGATCAGTGCATGATCAGTCACGTGATCAGTGCATGATCAGCCACGTGATCAGTGCATGATAGCCACGTGATCAGTGCATGATCAGCCACGTGATCAGTGCATGATCAGTCACGTGATCAGTGCATGATCAGCCACGTGATCAGTGCATGATCAGCCACGTGATCAGTGCATGATCAATTACGTGATCAGTGCATGATCAGTCACGTGACCAGTATATGGTAGCTACGTGATCATTCCATGACGAGCCACGTGAGCAGTGCATGATAGCCACGTGATGTGTGCAT
This sequence comes from Bos javanicus, assembly GCF_032452875.1. NCBI lineage: Eukaryota > Metazoa > Chordata > Mammalia > Artiodactyla > Bovidae > Bos > Bos javanicus. The sequence continues at coordinate 864,116 of NW_026893619.1, forward strand.
GATGAGTTACGTGAGCAGAGTATGATCAGCCACGTGATCAGTGCATGAGTGCCACGTGATCAGTGCATGATATGTCACGTGACAGGTGTGTGATCAGCCACGTGAACAGTGCATGTTCAGCCACGTGATCAGTGCATGATAGCCACGTGATCAGTGCATGATCAGTTACGTGAGCAGTGTATGATCAGCCACGTGATCAGTGCATGGTCAGACACGTGAACAGTGTATGATCAGCCACGTGATCAGTGCATGATATCCAAGTGATCAGTGCATGATCATCACGTGATCAGTGTATGATCAGCCACGTGAACAGTGCATGCTCAGTCACGTGATCAGGGCCTGCTGAGCTGCGTGATTACTGTCTGCTCATCTGCTTGACAATTGCCAGCTGAGCTGCACGATTCCTGCCTGTCATCTGCTTGACAATTGCCAGCTGTGCTGCGTAATTCCTGCCTGCTCAGCTGCTTGATTATTGCCAGCTGAGCAGCATGATTCCTCACACCTGAGTTCCATGATTATTGCCTGCTGACTGTTTGATTCGTGCCTACTCAGCTCTTTGTTTATTGCCTCCAGAGGCACATGATCAGTGTATGATAGCAAACATGATCAGCGCATGATCAGTCACATGATCAGCGCCATTAAGTCACGTGATCACTACATGATAGTCATGTGATCAGTCCATGCTCAGTCACGGTATCAGTGCATGATCAGCCACGTGATCAGTGCATGATCAGCCAGGTGATCAGTTCATGATAGCCATGTGATCAGTGCATGATTTGTCACGTGATCAGTGCATGATCAGGCACGTGATCAGTGCATGATCAGTCACGTGATCAGTGCATGATCAGTCACGTGATCAGTGCATGATCAGTGATCAGCCACGTGATCAGTGCATGATCAGCCACGTGATCAGTGCATGATCAGTCACGTGATCAGTGCATGATCAGTCACGTGACCAGTACATGGTAGCTACGTGATCATTGCATGATCAGCCACGTGAGCAGTGCATGATAGCCACGTGATCAGTGCATGATCAGTCACGTGATCAGTGCATGATCAGTCACGTGATCAGTGCATGATCAGTCACGTGATCAGTGCATGATCAATTACGTGATCAGTGCATGATCAGTCACGTGACCAGTACATGGTAGCTACGTGATCATTGCATGATCAGCCACGTGATCAGTGCATGATAGCCACGTGATCAGTGCATGATCAGTCACATGATCAGTGCATGATCATCCACGTGATCAGTGCATGATCAGTCACGTGATCAGTGCATGATATAGACGTGATCAGTGCATGATCAGTCACGTGATCAGTGCATGATCAGCCACGTGATCAGTGCATGATAGCCAGTTGATGAGTGCATGATAGCCAGTGATCAGTGCATGATCAGTCACGTGATCAGTGCATGATCAGCCACGTGATCAGTGCATGATCAGCCACGTGATCAGTGCATGATCAGCCACGTGATCAGTGCATGATCAGTTACGTGAGCAGTGTATGATCAGCCACGTGATCAGTGCATGGTCAGACACGTGAACAGTGTATGATCAGCCACGTGATCAGTGCATGATAGCCACGTGATCAGTGCATGATCAGTCACGTGATCAGTGTATGATCAGCCACGTGAACAGTGCATGCTCAGTCACGTGATCTGGGCCTGCTGAGCTGCGTGATTACTGTCTGCTCATCTGCTTGACAATTGCCAGCTGAGCTGCACGATTCCTGCCTGTCATCTGCTTGACAATTATCAGCTGTGCTGCGTAATTCCTGCCTGCTCAGCTGCTTGATTATTGCCAGCTGAGCAGCATGATTCCTCACACCTGAGTTCCATGATTATTGCCTGCTGACTGTTTGATTCGTGCCTACTCAGCTCTTTGTTTATTGCCTCCAGAGGCACATGATCAGTGTATGATAGCAAACATGATCAGCGCATGATCAGTCACATGATCAGCGCCATTAAGTCACGTGATCACTACATGATAGTCATGTGATCAGTCCATGCTCAGTCACGGTATCAGTGCATGATCAGCCACGTGATCAGTGCATGATCAGTCACATGATCAGTGTATGATCATCCACGTGATCAGTGCATGGGCAGTCATGTGATCAGTGCATGATATAGACGTGATCAGTGCATGATCAGTCACGTGATCAGTGCATGATAGCCACGTGATCAGTGCATGATCAGTCACCTGATGGGTGTATGATCAGTCACGTGACCTGTACATGGTAGCTACATGATCATTGCATGATCAGCCACGTGAGTAGTGCATGATAGCCACGTGATCAGTGCATGATCAGTCACGTGATCAGTGCATGATCAGTCATGTGATCAGTGCATGATCAGGCACGTGATCAGTGCATGATCAGCCACGTGATCAGTGCATGATAGCCACGTGATCAGTGCATGATCAGTCACGTGATCAGTGCATGATCAGTCACGTGATCAGTGCATGATCATTTACGTGATCAGTGCATGATCAGTCACGTGACCAGTATATGTAGCTATGTGATCATTGCATGACAGCCACGTGATCAGTGCATGATAGCCACGTGATGTGTGCATGATGAGTTACGTGAGCAGTGTATGATCAGCCACGTGATCAGTGCATGAGTGCCACGTGATCAGTGCATGATATGTCACGTGACAGTGTGTGATCAGCCACGTGAACAGTGCATGATCAGCCACGTGATCAGTGCATGATAGCCACGTGATCAGTGCATGATCAGTTACGTGAGCAGTGTATGATCAGCCACGTGATCAGTGCATGGTCAGACACGTGAACAGTGTATGATCAGCCACGTGATCAGTGCATGATATCCACGTGATCAGTGCATGATCATCACGTGATCAGTGTATGATCAGCCACGTGAACAGTGCATGCTCAGTCACGTGATCAGGGCCTGCTGAGCTGCGTGATTACTGTCTGCTCATCTGCTTGACAATTGCCAGCTGAGCTGCACGATTCCTGCCTGTCATCTGCTTGACAATTGCCAGCTGTGCTGCGTAATTCCTGCCTGCTCAGCTGCTTGATTATTGCCAGCTGAGCAGCATGATTCCTCACAGCTGAGTTCCATGATTATTGCCTGCTGACTGTATGATTCGTGCCTACTCAGCTCTTTGTTTATTGCCTCCAGAGGCACATGATCAGTGTATGATAGCAAACATGATCAGTGCATGATCAGTCACATGATCAGCGCCATTAAGTCACGTGATCACTACATGATAGTCATGTGATCAGTCCATGCTCAGTCACGGTATCAGTGCATGATCAGCCACGTGATCAGTGCATGATCAGCCACGTGATCAGTTCATGATAGCCATGTGATCAGTGCATGATCAGTCACGTGATCAGTGCATGACCAGGCACGTGATCAGTGCATGATCAGTCACGTGATCAGTGCATGATCAGTCACGTGATCAGTGCATGATCAGCCACGTGATCAGTGCATGATCAGCCACGTGATCAGTGCATGATCAGCTACGTGATCAGTGCATGATCAGTCACGTGACCAGTGCATGGTAGCCACGTGATCATTGCATGATCAGCCACGTGATCAGTGCATGATAGCCACGTGATCAGTGCATGATCAGTCACGTGATCAGTGCATGATCAGCCACGTGATCAGTGCATGATCAGCCACGTGATCAGTGCATGATCAATTACGTGATCAGTGCATGATCAGTCACGTGATCAGTGCATGGTAGCTACGTGATCAGTGCATGATCAGCCACGTGATCAGTGCATGATAGCCACGTGATCAGTGCATGATCAGCCACGTGATCAGTGCATGATCAGTCACGTGATCAGTGCATGATCAGTCACGTGATCAGTGCATGATCAATTACGTGATCAGTGCATGATCAGTCACGTGACCAGTACATGGTAGCTACGTGATCATTGCATGATCAGCCACGATCAGTGCATGATAGCCACGTGATCAGTGCATGATCAGTCACATGATCAGTGCATGATCATCCACGTGATCAGTGCATGATCAGTCATGTGATCAGTGCATGATATAGACGTGATCAGTGCATGATCAGTCACGTGATCAGTGCATGATCAGCCACGTGATCAGTGCATGATAGCCAGTGATCAGTGCATGATAGCCAGTGATCAGTGCATGATCAGTCACGTGATCAGTGTATGATCAGCCACGTGATCAGTGCATGATCAGCCACTGATCAGTGCATGATCAGCCACGTGATCAGTGCATGATCAGTTACGTGAGCAGTGTATGATCAGCCACGTGATCAGTGCATGGTCAGACACGTGAACAGTGTATGATCAGCCACGTGATCAGTGCATGATAGCCACGTGATCAGTGCATGATCAGTCACGTGATCAGTGTATGATCAGCCACGTGAACAGTGCATGCTCAGTCACGTGATCTGGGCCTGCTGAGCTGCGTGATTACTGTCTGCTCATCTGCTTGACAATTGCCAGCTGAGCTGCACGATTCCTGCCTGTCATCTGCTTGACAATTGCCAGCTGTGCTGCGTAATTCCTGCCTGCTCAGCTGCTTGATTATTGCCAGCTGAGCAGCATGATTCCTCACACCTGAGTTCCATGATTATTGCCTGCTGACTGTTTGATTCGTGCCTACTCAGCTCTTTGTTTATTGCCTCCAGAGGCACATGATCAGTGTATGATAGCAAACATGATCAGCGCATGATCAGTCACATGATCAGCGCCATTAAGTCACGTGATCACTACATGATAGTCATGTGATCAGTCCATGCTCAGTCACGGTATCAGTGCATGATCAGCCACGTGATCAGTGCATGATCTGTCACATGATCAGTGTATGATCATCCACGTGATCAGTGCATGGGCAGTCATGTGATCAGTGCATGATATAGACGTGATCAGTGCATGATCAGTCACGTGATCAGTGCATGATAGCCACGTGATCAGTGCATGATCAGTCACCTGATGGGTGTATGATCAGTCACGTGACCTGTACATGGTAGCTACATGATCATTGCATGATCAGCCACGTGAGTAGTGCATGATAGCCACGTGATCAGTGCATGATCAGTCACGTGATCAGTGCATGATCAGTCATGTGATCAGTGCATGATCAGGCACGTGATCAGTGCATGATCAGCCACGTGATCAGTGCATGATAGCCACGTGATCAGTGCATGATCAGTCACGTGATCAGTGCATGATCAGTCACGTGATCAGTGCATGATCATTTACGTGATCAGTGCATGATCAGTCACGTGATCAGTATATGTAGCTACGTGATCATTCCATGACGAGCCACGTGAGCAGTGCATGATAGCCACGTGATGTGTGCATGATGAGTTACGTGAGCAGTGTATGATCAGCCACGTGATCAGTGCATGAGTGCCACGTGATCAGTGCATGATATGTCACGTGACAGTGTGTGATCAGCCACGTGAACAGTGCATGATCAGCCACGTGATCAGTGCATGATAGCCACGTGATCAGTGCATGATCAGTTACGTGAGCAGTGTATGATCAGCCACGTGATCAGTGCATGGTCAGACACGTGAACAGTGTATGATCAGCCACGTGATCAGTGCATGATATCCAAGTGATCAGTGCATGATCATCACGTGATCAGTGTATGATCAGCCACGTGAACAGTGCATGCTCAGTCACGTGATCAGGGCCTGCTGAGCTGCGTGATTACTGTCTGCTCATCTGCTTGACAATTGCCAGCTGAGCTGCACGATTCCTGCCTGTCATCTGCTTGACAATTGCCAGCTGTGCTGCGTAATTCCTGCCTGCTCAGCTGCTTGATTATTGCCAGCTGAGCAGCATGATTCCTCACACCTGAGTTCCATGATTATTGCCTGCTGACTGTTTGATTCGTGCCTACTCAGCTCTTTGTTTATTGCCTCCAGAGGCACATGATCAGTGTATGATAGCAAACATGATCAGTGCATGATCAGTCACATGATCAGCGCCATTAAGTCACGTGATCACTACATGATAGTCATGTGATCAGTCCATGCTCAGTCACGGTATCAGTGCATGATCAGCCACGTGATCAGTGCATGATCAGCCACGTGATCAGTGCATGATCAGCCACGTGATCAGTGCATGATCAGTCACGTGATCAGTGCATGATATAGGCACGTGATCAGTGCATGATCAGCCACGTGATCAGTGCATGATAGCCACGTGATCAGTGCATGATCAGTCACCTGATGGGTGTATGATCAGTCACGTGACCAGTACATGGTAGCTACATGATCATTGCATGATCAGCCACGTGAGTAGTGCATGATAGCCACGTGATCAGTGCATGATCAGTCACGTGATCAGTGCATGATCAGTCATGTGACCAGTACATGGTAGCTACGTGATCAGTGCATGATCAGCCACGTGATCAGTGCATGATAGCCACGTGATCAGTGCATGATCAGTCACGTGATCAGTGCATGATCAGTCACGTGATCAGTGCATGATCAGGCACGTGATCAGTGCATGATCAGCCACGTGATCAGTGCATGATAGCCACGTGATCAGTGCATGATCAGTCACGTGATCAGTGCATGATCAGTCACGTGATCAGTGCATGATCAGCCACGTGATCAGTGCATGATCAGCCACGTGATCAGTGCATGATCAATTACGTGATCAGTGCATGATCAGTCACGTGATCAGTACATGGTAGCTACGTGATCAGTGCATGATCAGCCACGTGATCAGTGCATGATAGCCACGTGATCAGTGCATGATCAGTCACGTGATCAGTGCATGATCAGTCACGTGATCAGTGCATGATCAGTCACGTGATCAGTGCATGATCAATTACGTGATCAGTGCATGATCAGTCACGTGATCAGTGCATGATAGCTACGTGATCATTGCATGATCAGCCACGTGATCAGTGCATGATAGCCACGTGATCAGTGCATGATCAGCCACGTGATCAGTGCATGATCAGTCACGTGATCAGTGCATGATCAGCCACGTGATCAGTGCATGATAGCCACGTGATCAGTGCATGATAGCCACGTGATCAGTGCATGATCAGTCACGTGATCATGTGTGATCAGCCACGTGATCAGTGCATGATCAGCCACGTGATCAGTGCATGATCAATTACGTGATCAGTGCATGATCAGTCACGTGACCAGTACATGGTTGCTACGTGATCGTGCATGATCAGCCACGTGAGCAGTGCATGATAGCCACGTGATCAGTGCATGATCAGTCACGTGATCAGTGCATGATCAGTCACGTGATCAGTGCATGATCATTTACGTGATCAGTGCATGATCAGTCACGTGACCAGTACATGGTAGCTACGTGATCATTGCATGACAGCCACGTGATCAGTGCATGATAGCCACGTGATCAGTGCATGATCAGTCACATGATCAGTGCATGATCATCCACGTGATCAGTGCATGATCAGTCATGTGATCAGTGCATGATATAGACGTGATCAGTGCATGATCAGTCACGTGATCAGTGCATGATCAGCCACGTGATCAGTGCATGATAGCCAGTGATCAGTGCATGATAGCCAGTGATCAGTGCATGATCAGTCACGTGATCAGTGCATGATCAGCCACGTGATCAGTGCATGATAGCCACGTGATCAGTGCATGATCAGCCACGTGATCAGTGCATGATCAGTTACGTGAGCAGTGTATGATCAGCCACGTGATCAGTGCATGGTCAGACACGTGAACAGTGTATGATCAGCCACGTGATCAGTGCATGATAGCCACGTGATCAGTGCATGATCAGTCACGTGATCAGTGTATGATCAGCCACGTGAACAGTGCATGCTCAGTCACGTGATCAGGGCCTGCTGAGCTGCGTGATTACTGTCTGCTCATCTGCTTGACAATTGCCAGCTGAGCTGCACGATTCCTGCCTGTCATCTGCTTGACAATTGCCAGCTGTGCTGCGTAATTCCTGCCTGCTCAGCTGCTTGATTATTGCCAGCTGAGCAGCATGATTCCTCACACCTGAGTTCCATGATTATTGCCTGCTGACTGTTTGATTCGTGCCTACTCAGCTCTTTGTTTATTGCCTCCAGAGGCACATGATCAGTGTATGATAGCAAACATGATCAGCGCATGATCAGTCACATGATCAGCGCCATTAAGTCACGTGATCACTACATGATAGTCATGTGATCAGTCCATGCTCAGTCACGGTATCAGTGCATGATCAGCCACGTGATCAGTGCATGATCAGCCACGTGATCAGTGCATGATAGCCACGTGATCAGTGCATGATCAGTCACGTGATCAGTGCATGACCAGGCACGTGATCAGTGCATGATCAGCCACGTGATCAGTGCATGATAGCCACGTGATCAGTGCATGATCAGTCACCTGATGGGTGTATGATCAGTCACGTGACCAGTACATGGTAGCTACATGATCATTGCATGATCAGCCACGTGAGTAGTGCATGATAGCCACGTGATCAGTGCATGATCAGTCACGTGATCAGTGCATGATCAGTCACGTGATCAGTGCATGATAAGTCACGTGATCAGTGCATGATCAATTACGTGATCAGTGCATGATCAGTCACGTGACCAGTACATGGTAGCTACGTGATCATTGCATGATCAGCCACGTGATCAGTGCATGATAGCCACGTGATCAGTGCATGATCAGTCACATGATCAGTGCATGATCATCCACGTGATCAGTGCATGATCAGTCACGTGATCAGTGCATGATATAGACGTGATCAGTGCATGATCAGTCACGTGATCAGTGCATGATCAGCCACGTGATCAGTGCATGATAGCCAGTTGATGAGTGCATGATAGCCAGTGATCAGTGCATGATCAGTCACGTGATCAGTGCATGATCAGCCACGTGATCAGTGCATGATAGCCACGTGATCAGTGCATGATCAGCCACGTGATCAGTGCATGATCAGTTACGTGAGCAGTGTATGATCAGCCACGTGATCAGTGCATGGTCAGACACGTGAACAGTGTATGATCAGCCACGTGATCAGTGCATGATAGCCACGTGATCAGTGCATGATCAGTCACGTGATCAGTGTATGATCAGCCACGTGAACAGTGCATGCTCAGTCACGTGATCTGGGCCTGCTGAGCTGCGTGATTACTGTCTGCTCATCTGCTTGACAATTGCCAGCTGAGCTGCACGATTCCTGCCTGTCATCTGCTTGACAATTATCAGCTGTGCTGCGTAATTCCTGCCTGCTCAGCTGCTTGATTATTGCCAGCTGAGCAGCATGATTCCTCACACCTGAGTTCCATGATTATTGCCTGCTGACTGTTTGATTCGTGCCTACTCAGCTCTTTGTTTATTGCCTCCAGAGGCACATGATCAGTGTATGATAGCAAACATGATCAGCGCATGATCAGTCACATGATCAGCGCCATTAAGTCACGTGATCACTACATGATAGTCATGTGATCAGTCCATGCTCAGTCACGGTATCAGTGCATGATCAGCCACGTGATCAGTGCATGATCAGCCACGTGATCAGTGCATGATCAGCCACGTGATCAGTGCATGATCAGTCACGTGATCAGTGCATGACCAGGCACGTGATCAGTGCATGATCAGCCACGTGATCAGTGCATGATAGCCACGTGATCAGTGCATGATCAGTCACCTGATGGGTGTATGATCAGTCACGTGACCAGTACATGGTAGCTACATGATCATTGCATGATCAGCCACGTGAGTAGTGCATGATAGCCACGTGATCAGTGCATGATCAGTCACGTGATCAGTGCATGATCAGTCACGTGATCAGTGCATGATCAGCCACGTGATCAGTGCATGATAGCCACGTGATCAGTGCATGATCAGTCACGTGATCAGTGCATGATCAGCCACGTGATCAGTGCATGATCAGCCACGTGATCAGTGCATGATCAGCCACGTGATCAGTGCATGATCAGTCACGTGATCAGTGCATGGTAGCTACGTGATCAGTGCATGATCAGCCACGTGATCAGTGCATGATAGCCACGTGATCAGTGCATGATCAGTCACGTGATCAGTGCATGATCAGTCACGTGATCAGTGCATGATCAGTCACGTGATCAGTGCATGATCAATTACGTGATCAGTGCATGATCAGTCACGTGACCAGTGCATGATAGCTACGTGATCATTGCATGATCAGCCACGTGATCAGTGCATGATAGCCACGTGATCAGTGCATGATAGCCACGTGATCAGTGCATGATCAGTCACGTGATCAGTGTGTGATCAGCCACGTGATCAGTGCATGATCAGCCACGTGATCAGTGCATGATCAGCCACGTGATCAGTGCATGATCAGTCACGTGATCAGTGCATGATCAGTTACGTGATCAGTGCATGATCAGTCACGTGATCAGTACATGGTTGCTACGTGATCGTGCATGATCAGCCACGTGATCAGTGCATGATAGCCACGTGATCAGTGCATGATCAGTCACGTGATCAGTGCATGATCAGTCACGTGATCAGTGCATGATCATTTACGTGATCAGTGCATGATCAGTCACGTGACCAGTACATGGTAGCTACGTGATCATTGCATGATCAGCCACGTGATCAGTGCATGATAGCCACGTGATCAGTGCATGATCAGTCACGTGATCAGTGTATGATCATCCACGTGATCAGTGCATGATCAGTCACGTGATCAGTGCATGATATAGACGTGATCAGTGCATGATCAGTCACGTGATCAGTGCATGATCAGCCACGTGATCAGTGCATGATAGCCAGTGATCAGTGCATGATAGCCAGTGATCAGTGCATGATCAGTCACGTGATCAGTGCATGATCAGCCACGTGATCAGTGCATGATCAGCCACGTGATCAGTGCATGATCAGCCACGTGATCAGTGCATGATCAGTTACGTGAGCAGTGTATGATCAGCCACGTGATCAGTGCATGGTCAGACACGTGAACAGTGTATGATCAGCCACGTGATCAGTGCATGATAGCCACGTGATCAGTGCATGATCAGTCACGTGATCAGTGTATGATCAGCCACGTGAACAGTGCATGCTCAGTCACGTGATCTGGGCCTGCTGAGCTGCGTGATTACTGTCTGCTCATCTGCTTGACAATTGCCAGCTGAGCTGCACGATTCCTGCCTGTCATCTGCTTGACAATTGCCAGCTGTGCTGCGTAATTCCTGCCTGCTCAGCTGCTTGATTATTGCCAGCTGAGCAGCATGATTCCTCACACCTGAGTTCCATGATTATTGCCTGCTGACTGTTTGATTCGTGCCTACTCAGCTCTTTGTTTATTGCCTCCAGAGGCACATGATCAGTGTATGATAGCAAACATGATCAGCGCATGATCAGTCACATGATCAGCGCCATTAAGTCACGTGATCACTACATGATAGTCATGTGATCAGTCCATGCTCAGTCACGGTATCAGTGCATGATCAGCCACGTGATCAGTGCATGATCAGCCACGTGATCAGTGCATGATAGCCACGTGATCAGTGCATGATCAGTCACGTGATCAGTGCATGACCAGGCACGTGATCAGTGCATGATCAGCCACGTGATCAGTGCATGATAGCCACGTGATCAGTGCATGATCAGTCACCTGATGGGTGTATGATCAGTCACGTGACCAGTACATGGTAGCTACATGATCATTGCATGATCAGCCACGTGAGTAGTGCATGATAGCCACGTGATCAGTGCATGATCAGTCACGTGATCAGTGCATGATCAGTCACGTGATCAGTGCATGATAAGTCACGTGATCAGTGCATGATCAATTACGTGATCAGTGCATGATCAGTCACGTGACCAGTACATGGTAGCTACGTGATCAGTGCATGATCAGCCACGTGATCAGTGCATGATAGCCACGTGATCAGTGCATGATCAGTCACATGATCAGTGCATGATCATCCACGTGATCAGTGCATGATCAGTCATGTGATCAGTGCATGATATAGACGTGATCAGTGCATGATCAGTCACGTGATCAGTGCATGATCAGCCACGTGATCAGTGCATGATAGCCAGTGATCAGTGCATGATAGCCAGTGATCAGTGCATGATCAGTCACGTGATCAGTGCATGATCAGCCACGTGATCAGTGCATGATAGCCACGTGATCAGTGCATGATCAGCCACGTGATCAGTGCATGATCAGTTACGTGAGCAGTGTATGATCAGCCACGTGATCAGTGCATGGTCAGACACGTGAACAGTGTATGATCAGCCACGTGATCAGTGCATGATAGCCACGTGATCAGTGCATGATCAGTCACGTGATCAGTGTATGATCAGCCACGTGAACAGTGCATGCTCAGTCACGTGATCTGGGCCTGCTGAGCTGCGTGATTACTGTCTGCTCATCTGCTTGACAATTGCCAGCTGAGCTGCACGATTCCTGCCTGTCATCTGCTTGACAATTGCCAGCTGTGCTGCGTAATTCCTGCCTGCTCAGCTGCTTGATTATTGCCAGCTGAGCAGCATGATTCCTCACACCTGAGTTCCATGATTATTGCCTGCTGACTGTTTGATTCGTGCCTACTCAGCTCTTTGTTTATTGCCTCCAGAGGCACATGATCAGTGTATGATAGCAAACATGATCAGCGCATGATCAGTCACATGATCAGCGCCATTAAGTCACGTGATCACTACATGATAGTCATGTGATCAGTCCATGCTCAGTCACGGTATCAGTGCATGATCAGCCACGTGATCAGTGCATGATCAGCCACGTGATCAGTGCATGATCAGCCACGTGATCAGTGCATGATCAGTCACGTGATCAGTGCATGACCAGGCACGTGATCAGTGCATGATCAGCCACGTGATCAGTGCATGATAGCCACGTGATCAGTGCATGATCAGTCACCTGATGGGTGTATGATCAGTCACGTGACCAGTACATGGTAGCTACATGATCATTGCATGATCAGCCACGTGAGTAGTGCATGATAGCCACGTGATCAGTGCATGATCAGTCACGTGATCAGTGCATGATCAGTCACGTGATCAGTGCATGATCAGCCACGTGATCAGTGCATGATAGCCACGTGATCAGTGCATGATCAGCCACGTGATCAGTGCATGATCAGTCACGTGATCAGTGCATGATCAGCCACGTGATCAGTGCATGATCAATTACGTGATCAGTGCATGATCAGTCACGTGACCAGTACATGGTAGCTACGTGATCAGTGCATGATCAGCCACGTGATCAGTGCATGATAGCCACGTGATCAGTGCATGATCAGTCACGTGATCAGTGCATGATCAGTCACGTGATCAGTGCATGATCAGTCACGTGATCAGTGCATGATCAATTACGTGATCAGTGCATGATCAGTCACGTGATCAGTGCATGATAGCTACGTGATCAGTGCATGATCAGCCACGTGATCAGTGCATGATAGCCACGTGATCAGTGCATGATAGCCACGTGATCAGTGCATGATCAGTCACGTGATACGTGTGATCAGCCACATGATCAGTGCATGATAGCCACGTGATCAGTGCATGATAGCCACGTGATCAGTGCATGATCAGTCACGTGATCAGTGGATGATCAGCCACGTGATCAGTGCATGATCAGCCACGTGATCAGTGCATGATCAATTACGTGATCAGTGCATGATCAGTCACGTGACCAGTATATGGTAGCTATGTGATCATTCCATGACGAGCCACGTGAGCAGTGCATGATAGCCACGTGATGTGTGCATGATGAGTTACGTGAGCAGAGTATGATCAGCCACGTGATCAGTGCATGAGTGCCACGTGATCAGTGCATGATATGTCACGTGACAGGTGTGTGATCAGCCACGTGAACAGTGCATGTTCAGCCACGTGATCAGTCCATGATAGCCACGTGATCAGTGCATGATCAGTTACGTGAGCAGTGTATGATCAGCCACGTGATCAGTGCATGGTCAGACACGTGAACAGTGTATGATCAGCCACGTGATCAGTGCATGATATCCAAGTGATCAGTGCATGATCATCACGTGATCAGTGTATGATCAGCCACGTGAACAGTGCATGCTCAGTCACGTGATCAGGGCCTGCTGAGCTGCGTGATTACTGTCTGCTCATCTGCTTGACAATTGCCAGCTGAGCTGCACGATTCCTGCCTGTCATCTGCTTGACAATTGCCAGCTGTGCTGCGTAATTCCTGCCTGCTCAGCTGCTTCATTATTGCCAGCTGAGCAGCATGATTCCTCACACCTGAGTTCCATGATTATTGCCTGCTGACTGTTTGATTCGTGCCTACTCAGCTCTTTGTTTATTGCCTCCAGAGGCACATGATCAGTGTATGATAGCAAACATGATCAGTGCATGATCAGTCACATGATCAGCGCCATTAAGTCACGTGATCACTACATGATAGTCATGTGATCAGTCCATGCTCAGTCACGGTATCAGTGCATGATCAGCCACGTGATCAGTGCATGATCAGCCACGTGATCAGTTCATGATAGCCATGTGATCAGTGCATGATCAGTCACGTGATCAGTGCATGATCAGGCAGGTGATCAGTGCATGATCAGTCACGTGATCAGTGCATGATCAGTCACGTGATCAGTGCATGATCAGTGATCAGCCACGTGATCAGTGCATGATCAGCCACGTGATCAGTGCATGATCAGTCACGTGATCAGTGCATGATCAGTCACGTGACCAGTACATGGTAGCTACGTGATCATTGCATGATCAGCCACGTGATCAGTGCATGATAGCCACGTGATCAGTGCATGATCAGTCACGTGATCAGTGCATGATCACTCACGTGATCAGTGCATGATCAGTCACGTGATCAGTGCATGATCAATTACGTGATCAGTGCATGATCAGTCACGTGACCAGTACATGGTAGCTACGTGATCATTGCATGATCAGCCACGTGATCAGTGCATGATAGCCACGTGATCAGTGCATGATCAGTCACATGATCAGTGCATGATCATCCACGTGATCAGTGCATGATCAGTCACGTGATCAGTGCATGATATAGACGTGATCAGTGCATGATCAGTCACGTGATCAGTGCATGATCAGCCACGTGATCAGTGCATGATAGCCAGTGATCAGTGCATGATAGCCAGTGATCAGTGCATGATCAGTCACGTGATCAGTGCATGATCAGCCACGTGATCAGTGCATGATCAGCCACGTGATCAGTGCATGATCAGCCACGTGATCAGTGCATGATCAGTTACGTGAGCAGTGTATGATCAGCCACGTGATCAGTGCATGGTCAGACACGTGAACAGTGTATGATCAGCCACGTGATCAGTGCATGATAGCCACGTGATCAGTGCATGATCAGTCACGTGATCAGTGTATGATCAGCCACGTGAACAGTGCATGCTCAGTCACGTGATCTGGGCCTGCTGAGCTGCGTGATTACTGTCTGCTCATCTGCTTGACAATTGCCAGCTGAGCTGCACGATTCCTGCCTGTCATCTGCTTGACAATTGCCAGCTGTGCTGCGTAATTCCTGCCTGCTCAGCTGCTTGATTATTGCCAGCTGAGCAGCATGATTCCTCACACCTGAGTTCCATGATTATTGCCTGCTGACTGTTTGATTCGTGCCTACTCAGCTCTTTGTTTATTGCCTCCAGAGGCACATGATCAGTGTATGATAGCAAACATGATCAGTGCATGATCAGTCACATGATCAGCGCCATTAAGTCACGTGATCACTACATGATAGTCATGTGATCAGTCCATGCTCAGTCACGGTATCAGTGCATGATCAGCCACGTGATCAGTGCATGATCTGTCACATGATTAGTGTATGATCATCCACGTGATCAGTGCATGGGCAGTCATGTGATCAGTGCATGATATAGACGTGATCAGTGCATGATCAGTCACGTGATCAGTGCATGATAGCCACGTGATCAGTGCATGATCAGTCACCTGATGGGTGTATGATCATTCACGTGACCTGTACATGGTAGCTACATGATCATTGCATGATCAGCCACGTGAGTAGTGCATGATAGCCACGTGATCAGTGCATGATCAGTCACGTGATCAGTGCATGATCAGTCATGTGATCAGTGCATGATCAGGCACGTGATCAGTGCATGATCAGCCACGTGATCAGTGCATGATAGCCACGTGATCAGTGCATGATCAGTCACGTGATCAGTGCATGATCAGTCACGTGATCAGTGCATGATCATTTACGTGATCAGTGCATGATCAGTCACGTGACCAGTATATGGTAGCTATGTGATCATTCCATGACGAGCCACGTGAGCAGTGCATGATAGCCACGTGATGTGTGCATGATGAGTTACGTGAGCAGAGTATGATCAGCCACGTGATCAGTGCATGAGTGCCACGTGATCAGTGCATGATATGTCACGTGACAGTGTGTGATCAGCCACGTGAACAGTGCATGTTCAGCCACGTGATCAGTGCATGATAGCCACGTGATCAGTGCATGATCAGTTACGTGAGCAGTGTATGATCAGCCACGTGATCAGTGCATGGTCAGACACGTGAACAGTGTATGATCAGCCACGTGATCAGTGCATGATATCCAAGTGATCAGTGCATGATCATCACGTGATCAGTGTATGATCAGCCACGTGAACAGTGCATGCTCAGTCACGTGATCAGGGCCTGCTGAGCTGCGTGATTACTGTCTGCTCATCTGCTTGACAATTGCCAGCTGAGCTGCACGATTCCTGCCTGTCATCTGCTTGACAATTGCCAGCTGTGCTGCGTAATTCCTGCCTGCTCAGCTGCTTGATTATTGCCAGCTGAGCAGCATGATTCCTCACAGCTGAGTTCCATGATTATTGCCTGCTGACTGTATGATTCGTGCCTACTCAGCTCTTTGTTTATTGCCTCCAGAGGCACATGATCAGTGTATGATAGCAAACATGATCAGTGCATGATCAGTCACATGATCAGCGCCATTAAGTCACGTGATCACTACATGATAGTCATGTGATCAGTCCATGCTCAGTCACGGTATCAGTGCATGATCAGCCACGTGATCAGTGCATGATCAGCCACGTGATCAGTGCATGATAGCCACGTGATCAGTGCATGATCAGTCACGTGATCAGTGCATGATCAGGCACGTGATCAGTGCATGATCAGTCACGTGATCAGTGCATGATCAGTCACGTGATCAGTGCATGATCAGCCACGTGATCAGTGCATGATCAGCCACGTGATCAGTGCATGATCAGTTACGTGATCAGTGCATGATCAGTCACGTGACCAGTGCATGGTAGCCACGTGATCAGTGCATGATCAGCCACGTGATCAGTGCATGATAGCCACGTGATCAGTGCATGATCAGTCACGTGATCAGTGCATGATCAGTCACGTGATCAGTGCATGATCAGTCACGTGATCAGTGCATGATCAGTCACGTGATCAGTGCATGATCAGTCACGTGATCAGTGCATGATAGCTACGTGATCAGTGCATGATCAGCCACGTGATCAGTGCATGATAGCCACGTGATCAGTGCATGATCAGCCACGTGATCAGTGCATGATCAGTCACGTGATCAGTGCATGATCAGTCACGTGATCAGTGCATGATCAATTACGTGATCAGTGCATGATCAGTCACGTGACCAGTACATGGTAGCTACGTGATCATTGCATGATCAGCCACGTGATCAGTGCATGATAGCCACGTGATCAGTGCATGATCAGTCACATGATCAGTGCATGATCATCCGTGATCAGTGCATGATCAGTCACGTGATCAGTGCATGATATAGACGTGATCAGTGCATGATCAGTCACGTGATCAGTGCATGATCAGCCACGTGATCAGTGCATGATAGCCAGTGATCAGTGCATGATAGCCAGTGATCAGTGCATGATCAGTCACGTGATCAGTGCATGATCAGCCACGTGATCAGTGCATGATAGCCACGTGATCAGTGCATGATCAGCCACGTGATCAGTGCATGATCAGTTACGTGAGCAGTGTATGATCAGCCACGTGATCAGTGCATGGTCAGACACGTGAACAGTGTATGATCAGCCACGTGATCAGTGCATGATAGCCACGTGATCAGTGCATGATCAGTCACGTGATCAGTGTATGATCAGCCACGTGAACAGTGCATGCTCAGTCACGTGATCTGGGCCTGCTGAGCTGCGTGATTACTGTCTGCTCATCTGCTTGACAATTGCCAGCTGAGCTGCACGATTCCTGCCTGTCATCTGCTTGACAATTGCCAGCTGTGCTGCGTAATTCCTGCCTGCTCAGCTGCTTGATTATTGCCAGCTGAGCAGCATGATTCCTCACACCTGAGTTCCATGATTATTGCCTGCTGACTGTTTGATTCGTGCCTACTCAGCTCTTTGTTTATTGCCTCCAGAGGCACATGATCAGTGTATGATAGCAAACATGATCAGCGCATGATCAGTCACATGATCAGCGCCATTAAGTCACGTGATCACTACATGATAGTCATGTGATCAGTCCATGCTCAGTCACGGTATCAGTGCATGATCAGCCACGTGATCAGTGCATGATCTGTCACATGATCAGTGTATGATCATCCACGTGATCAGTGCATGGGCAGTCATGTGATCAGTGCATGATATAGACGTGATCAGTGCATGATCAGTCACGTGATCAGTGCATGATAGCCACGTGATCAGTGCATGATCAGTCACCTGATGGGTGTATGATCATTCACGTGACCTGTACATGGTAGCTACATGATCATTGCATGATCAGCCACGTGAGTAGTGCATGATAGCCACGTGATCAGTGCATGATCAGTCACGTGATCAGTGCATGATCAGTCATGTGATCAGTGCATGATCAGGCACGTGATCAGTGCATGATCAGCCACGTGATCAGTGCATGATAGCCACGTGATCAGTGCATGATCAGTCACGTGATCAGTGCATGATCAGTCACGTGATCAGTGCATGATCATTTACGTGATCAGTGCATGATCAGTCACGTGACCAGTATATGTAGCTACGTGATCATTCCATGACAGCCACGTGAGCAGTGCATGATAGCCACGTGATGTGTGCATGATGAGTTACGTGAGCAGAGTATGATCAGCCACGTGATCAGTGCATGAGTGCCACGTGATCAGTGCATGATATGTCACGTGACAGGTGTGTGATCAGCCACGTGAACAGTGCATGTTCAGCCACGTGATCAGTGCATGATAGCCACGTGATCAGTGCATGATCAGTTACGTGAGCAGTGTATGATCAGCCACGTGATCAGTGCATGGTCAGACACGTGAACAGTGTATGATCAGCCACGTGATCAGTGCATGATATCCAAGTGATCAGTGCATGATCATCACGTGATCAGTGTATGATCAGCCACGTGAACAGTGCATGCTCAGTCACGTGATCAGGGCCTGCTGAGCTGCGTGATTACTGTCTGCTCATCTGCTTGACAATTGCCAGCTGAGCTGCACGATTCCTGCCTGTCATCTGCTTGACAATTGCCAGCTGTGCTGCGTAATTCCTGCCTGCTCAGCTGCTTGATTATTGCCAGCTGAGCAGCATGATTCCTCACACCTGAGTTCCATGATTATTGCCTGCTGACTGTTTGATTCGTGCCTACTCAGCTCTTTGTTTATTGCCTCCAGAGGCACATGATCAGTGTATGATAGCAAACATGATCAGTGCATGATCAGTCACATGATCAGCGCCATTAAGTCACGTGATCACTACATGATAGTCATGTGATCAGTCCATGCTCAGTCACGGTATCAGTGCATGATCAGCCACGTGATCAGTGCATGATCAGCCACGTGATCAGTGCATGATAGCCACGTGATCAGTGCATGATCAGTCACGTGATCAGTGCATGATAGGCACGTGATCAGTGCATGATCAGCCACGTGATCAGTGCATGATAGCCACGTGATCAGTGCATGATCAGTCACCTGAT
The DNA here is from genome assembly GCF_032452875.1 of Bos javanicus. Taxonomy (NCBI): domain Eukaryota; kingdom Metazoa; phylum Chordata; class Mammalia; order Artiodactyla; family Bovidae; genus Bos; species Bos javanicus. Next base: position 884,013 of record NW_026893619.1, read on the forward strand.
GGGTGTATGATCAGTCACGTGACCTGTACATGGTAGCTACATGATCATTGCATGATCAGCCACGTGAGTAGTGCATGATAGCCACGTGATCAGTGCATGATCAGTCACGTGATCAGTGCATGATCAGTCATGTGACCAGTACATGGTAGCTACGTGATCATTGCATGATCAGCCACGTGAGCAGTGCATGATAGCCACGTGATCAGTGCATGATCAGTCACGTGATCAGTGCATGATCAGTCACGTGATCAGTGCATGATCAGCCACGTGATCAGTGCATGATCAGCCACGTGATCAGTGCATGATAGCCACGTGATCAGTGCATGATCAGTCACGTGATCAGTGCATGATCAGTCACGTGATCAGTGCATGATCAGCCACGTGATCAGTGCATGATCAGCCACGTGATCAGTGCATGATCAATTACGTGATCAGTGCATGATCAGTCACGTGACCAGTACATGGTAGCTACGTGATCATTGCATGATCAGCCACGTGATCAGTGCATGATAGCCACGTGATCAGTGCATGATCAGTCACGTGATCAGTGCATGATCAGTCACGTGATCAGTGCATGATCAGTCACGTGATCAGTGCATGATCAATTACGTGATCAGTGCATGATCAGTCACGTGACCAGTACATGGTAGCTACGTGATCATTGCATGATCAGCCACGTGAGCAGTGCATGATAGCCACGTGATCAGTGCATGATCAGTCACGTGATCAGTGCATGATCATCCACGTGATCAGTGCATGATCAGTCACGTGATCAGTGCATGATATAGACGTGATCAGTGCATGATCAGTCACGTGATCAGTGCATGATCAGCCACGTGATCAGTGCATGACAGCCAGTGATGAGTGCATGATAGCCAGTGATCAGTGCATGATCAGTCACGTGATCAGTGCATGATCAGCCACGTGATCAGTGCATGATAGCCACTGATCAGTGCATGATCAGCCACGTGATCAGTGCATGATCAGTTACGTGAGCAGTGTATGATCAGCCACGTGATCAGTGCATGGTCAGACACGTGAACAGTGTATGATCAGCCACGTGATCAGTGCATGATAGCCACGTGATCAGTGCATGATCAGTCACGTGATCAGTGTATGATCAGCCACGTGAACAGTGCATGCTCAGTCACGTGATCTGGGCCTGCTGAGCTGCGTGATTACTGTCTGCTCATCTGCTTGACAATTGCCAGCTGAGCTGCACGATTCCTGCCTGTCATCTGCTTGACAATTGCCAGCTGTGCTGCGTAATTCCTGCCTGCTCAGCTGCTTGATTATTGCCAGCTGAGCAGCATGATTCCTCACACCTGAGTTCCATGATTATTGCCTGCTGACTGTTTGATTCGTGCCTACTCAGCTCTTTGTTTATTGCCTCCAGAGGCACATGATCAGTGTATGATAGCAAACATGATCAGCGCATGATCAGTCACATGATCAGCGCCATTAAGTCACGTGATCACTACATGATAGTCATGTGATCAGTCCATGCTCAGTCACGGTATCAGTGCATGATCAGCCACGTGATCAGTGCATGATCTGTCACATGATTAGTGTATGATCATCCACGTGATCAGTGCATGGGCAGTCATGTGATCAGTGCATGATATAGACGTGATCAGTGCATGATCAGTCACGTGATCAGTGCATGATAGCCACGTGATCAGTGCATGATCAGTCACCTGATGGGTGTATGATCATTCACGTGACCTGTACATGGTAGCTACATGATCATTGCATGATCAGCCACGTGAGTAGTGCATGATAGCCACGTGATCAGTGCATGATCAGTCACGTGATCAGTGCATGATCAGTCATGTGACCAGTACATGGTAGCTGCGTGATCATGCATGATCAGCCACGTGATCAGTGCATGATCAGCCACGTGATCAGTGCATGATAGCCACGTGATCAGTGCATGATCAGTCACGTGATCAGTGCATGATCAGTCACGTGATCAGTGCATGATCAGTCACGTGATCAGTGCATGATCAGCCACGTGATCAGTGCATGATCAATTACGTGATCAGTGCATGATCAGTCACGTGACCAGTACATGGTAGCTACGTGATCATTGCATGATCAGCCACGTGATCAGTGCATGATAGCCACGTGATCAGTGCATGATCAGCCACGTGATCAGTGCATGATCAGTCACGTGATCAGTGCATGATCAGTCACGTGATCAGTGCATGATCAGCCACGTGATCAGTGCATGATCAGTCATGTATCAGTGCATGATAGCCCGTGATCAGTGCATGATCAGTCCGTGATCAGTGCATGATCAGCCACGTGATCAGTGCATGATAGCCACGTGATCAGTGCATGATCAGTCACGTGATCAGTGCATGATCAGTCACGTGATCAGTGTATGATCAGCCACGTGAACAGTGCATGCTCAGTCACGTGATCAGGGCCTGCTGAGCTGCGTGATTACTGTCTGCTCATCTGCTTGACAATTGCCAGCTGAGCTGCACGATTCCTGCCTGTCATCTGCTTGACAATTGCCACCTGTGCTGCGTAATTCCTGCCTGCTCAGCTGCTTGATTATTGCCAGCTGAGCAGCATGATTTCTCAGAGCTGAGTTCCATGATTATTCATGCTGACTGATTCGTGCCTACTCAGCTCTATGTTCATTGCCTCCAGAGGCACATGATCAGTGTATGACACCAAACATGATCAGTGCATGATCAGTCACATGATCAGTGCATGATAAGCCACGTGATCAGTGCATGATCAGTCATGTGATCAGTGCATGATCAGTCACGTGATCAGTGCATGATAGCCACGTGATCAGTGCATGATCAGCCACGTGATCAGTGCATGATCAGTCACGTGATCAGTGCATGATCAGTCACGTGATCATGTGTGATCAGCCACGTGATCAGTGCATGATAGCCACGTGATCAGTGCATGATCAGCCACGTGATCAGTGCATGATCAGCCACGTGATCAGTGCATGATCAGCCACGTGATCAGTGCATGATCAGCCACGTGATCAGTGCATGATCAGTCACGTGATCAGTGCATGATCAGTCACGTGATCAGTGCATGATCATTTACGTGATCAGTGCATGATCAGTCACGTGACCAGTATATGGTAGCTACGTGATCATTCCATGACAGCCACGTGAGCAGTGCATGATAGCCACGTGATGTGTGCATGATCAGTTACGTGATCAGAGTATGATCAGCCACGTGATCAGTGCATGAGTGCCACGTGATCAGTGCATGATATGTCACGTGACAGGTGTGTGATCAGCCACGTGAACAGTGCATGTTCAGCCACGTGATCAGTGCATGATAGCCACGTGATCAGTGCATGATCAGTTACGTGAGCAGTGTATGATCAGCCACGTGATCAGTGCATGGTCAGACACGTGAACAGTGTATGATCAGCCACGTGATCAGTGCATGATATCCAAGTGATCAGTGCATGATCATCACGTGATCAGTGTATGATCAGCCACGTGAACAGTGCATGCTCAGTCACGTGATCAGGGCCTGCTGAGCTGCGTGATTACTGTCTGCTCATCTGCTTGACAATTGCCAGCTGAGCTGCACGATTCCTGCCTGTCATCTGCTTGACAATTGCCAGCTGTGCTGCGTAATTCCTGCCTGCTCAGCTGCTTGATTATTGCCAGCTGAGCAGCATGATTCCTCACACCTGAGTTCCATGATTATTGCCTGCTGACTGTTTGATTCGTGCCTACTCAGCTCTTTGTTTATTGCCTCCAGAGGCACATGATCAGTGTATGATAGCAAACATGATCAGTGCATGATCAGTCACATGATCAGCGCCATTAAGTCACGTGATCACTACATGATAGTCATGTGATCAGTCCATGCTCAGTCACGGTATCAGTGCATGATCAGCCACGTGATCAGTGCATGATCAGCCACGTGATCAGTGCATGATCAGCCACGTGATCAGTGCATGATCAGTCACGTGATCAGTGCATGATCAGGCACGTGATCAGTGCATGATCAGCCACGTGATCAGTGCATGATAGCCACGTGATCAGTGCATGATCAGTCACCTGATGGGTGTATGATCAGTCACGTGACCAGTACATGGTAGCTACATGATCATTGCATGATCAGCCACGTGAGTAGTGCATGATAGCCACGTGATCAGTGCATGATCAGTCACGTGATCAGTGCATGATCAGTCATGTGACCAGTACATGGTAGCTACGTGATCAGTGCATGATCAGCCACGTGATCAGTGCATGATAGCCACGTGATCAGTGCATGATCAGTCACGTGATCAGTGCATGATCAGTCACGTGATCAGTGCATGATCAGCACGTGATCAGTGCATGATCAGCCACGTGATCAGTGCATGATAGCCACGTGATCAGTGCATGATCAGTCACGTGATCAGTGCATGATCAGTCACGTGATCAGTGCATGATCAGCCACGTGATCAGTGCATGATCAGCCACGTGATCAGTGCATGATCAGTCACGTGATCAGTGCATGATCAGTCACGTGATCAGTACATGATCAGTGCCATTAAGTCACGTGATCAGTGCATGATAGTCACGTGATCAGTGCATGATCAGTCACGTGATCAGTGCATGATCAGCCACGTGATCAGTGCATGATCAGTCACGTGATCAGTGCATGATCAGCCACGTGATCAGTGCATGATCAGTCACGTGATCAGTGCATGATATAGACGTGATCAGTGCATGATCAGTCACGTGATCAGTGCATGATAGCCACGTGATCAGTGCATGATCAGTCACGTGATCAGTGCATGATCAGTCACGTGACCAGTACATGGTAGCTACGTGATCAGTGCATGATCAGCCACGTGATAGTGCATGATAGCCACGTGATCAGTGCATGATCAGTCACGTGATCAGTGCATGATCAGCCACGTGATCAGTGCATGATCAATTACGTGATCAGTGCATGATCAGTCACGTGATCAGTGCATGATAGCTACGTGATCAGTGCATGATCAGCCACGTGATCAGTGCATGATAGCCACGTGATCAGTGCATGATCAGTCACGTGATCAGTGCATGATCAGTCACGTGATCAGTGCATGATCAGTCACGTGATCAGTGCATGATCAGTCACGTGATCAGTGCATGATCAGCCACGTGATCAGTGCATGATCAGTCACGTGATCAGTGCATGATCATCCACGTGATCAGTGCATGATCAGTCACGTGATCAGTGCATGATATAGACGTGATCAGTGCATGATCAGTCACGTGATCAGTGCATGATAGCCACGTGATCAGTGCATGATCAGTCACGTGATCAGTGCATGATCAGTCACGTGACCAGTACATGGTAGCTACATGATCAGTGCATGATCAGCCACGTGATCAGTGCATGATAGCCACGTGATCAGTGCATGATCAGTCACGTGATCAGTGCATGATCAGTCATGTGATCAGTGCATGATAGCTGCATGATCAGTGCATGATCAGCCACGTGATCAGTGCATGATCAGCCACGTGATCAGTGCATGATAGCCACGTGATCAGTGCATGATCAGTCACGTGATCAGTGCATGATCAGTCACGTGATCAGTGCATGATCAGTCACGTGATCAGTGCATGATCAGCCACGTGATCAGTGCATGATCAGTCACGTGATCAGTGCATGATCAGTCACGTGACCAGTACATGGTAGCTACGTGATCATTGCATGATCAGCCACGTGATCAGTGCATGATAGCCACGTGATCAGTGCATGATCAGCCACGTGATCAGTGCATGATCAGTCACGTGATCAGTGCATGATCAGTCACGTGATCAGTGCATGATCAGCCACGTGATCAGTGCATGTCAGTCATGTATCAGTGCATGATAGCCCGTGATCAGTGCATGATCAGTCCGTGATCAGTGCATGATCAGCCACGTGATCAGTGCATGATAGCCACGTGATCAGTGCATGATCAGTCACGTGATCAGTGCATGATCAGTCACGTGATCAGTGTATGATCAGCCACGTGAACAGTGCATGCTCAGTCACGTGATCAGGGCCTGCTGAGCTGCGTGATTACTGTCTGCTCATCTGCTTGACAATTGCCAGCTGAGCTGCACGATTCCTGCCTGTCATCTGCTTGACAATTGCCAGCTGTGCTGCGTAATTCCTGCCTGCTCAGCTGCTTGATTATTGCCAGCTGAGCAGCATGATTCCTCAGAGCTGAGTTCCATGATTATTGCCTGCTGACTGATTCGTGCCTACTCAGCTCTTTGTTCATTGCCTCCAGAGGCACATGATCAGTGTATGATACCAAACATGATCAGTGCATGATCAGTCACATGATCAGTGCATGATAAGCCACGTGATCAGTGCATGATCAGTCATGTGATCAGTGCATGATCAGTCACGTGATCAGTGCATGATAGCCACGTGATCAGTGCATGATCAGCCACGTGATCAGTGCATGATCAGTCACGTGATCAGTGCATGATCAGTCACGTGATCAGTGCATGATCAGCCACGTGATCAGTGCATGATATCCACGTGATCAGTGCATGATAGCCACGTGATCAGTGCATGATCAGCCACGTGATCAGTGCATGATCAGCCACGTGATCAGTGCATGATCAATTACGTGATCAGTGCATGATCAGTCACGTGACCAGTACATGGTAGCTACGTGATCGTTGCATGATCAGCCACGTGAGCAGTGCATGATAGCCACGTGATCAGTGCATGATCAGTCACGTGATCAGTGCATGATCAGTCACGTGATCAGTGCATGATCATTTACGTGATCAGTGCATGATCAGTCACGTGACCAGTATATGGTAGCTACGTGATCATTGCATGACAGCCACGTGATCAGTGCATGATAGCCACGTGATCAGTGCATGATCAGTTACGTGATCAGTGTATGATCAGCCACGTGATCAGTGCATGAGTGCCACGTGATCAGTGCATGATAGTCACGTGACAGTGCATGATCAGCCACGTGATCAGTGCATGATCAGCCACGTGATCAGTGCATGATAGCCACGTGATCAGTGCATGATCAGTTACGTGATCAGTGCATGATCAGCCACGTGATCAGTGCATGATCAGACACGTGATCAGTGCATGATCAGCCACGTGATCAGTGCATGATATCCACGTGATCAGTGCATGATCATCACGTGATCAGTGTATGATCAGCCACGTGATCAGTGCATGCTCAGTCACGTGATCAGTGCCTGCTGAGCTGCGTGATTACTGTCTGCTCATCTGCTTGACAATTGCCAGCTGTGCTGCGTAATTCCTGCCTGCTCAGCTGCTTGATTATTGCCAGCTGAGCAGCATGATTCCTCACACCTGAGTTCCATGATTATTGCCTGCTGACTGTTTGATTCGTGCCTACTCAGCTCTTTGTTTATTGCCTCCAGAGGCACATGATCAGTGTATGATAGCAAACATGATCAGTGCATGATCAGTCACATGATCAGTGCCATTAAGTCACGTGATCACTACATGATAGTCATGTGATCAGTCCATGATCAGTCACGTATCAGTGCATGATCAGCCACGTGATCAGTGCATGATCAGCCACGTGATCAGTGCATGATAGCCACGTGATCAGTGCATGATCAGTCACGTGATCAGTGCATGATCAGCCACGTGATCAGTGCATGATCAGCCACGTGATCAGTGCATGATAGCCACGTGATCAGTGCATGATCAGTTACGTGAGCAGTGTATGATCAGCCACGTGATCAGTGCATGGTCAGACACGTGAACAGTGTATGATCAGCCACGTGATCAGTGCATGATATCCAAGTGATCAGTGCATGATCATCACGTGATCAGTGTATGATCAGCCACGTGAACAGTGCATGCTCAGTCACGTGATCAGGGCCTGCTGAGCTGCGTGATTACTGTCTGCTCATCTGCTTGACAATTGCCAGCTGAGCTGCACGATTCCTGCCTGTCATCTGCTTGACAATTGCCAGCTGTGCTGCGTAATTCCTGCCTGCTCAGCTGCTTGATTATTGCCAGCTGAGCAGCATGATTCCTCACACCTGAGTTCCATGATTATTGCCTGCTGACTGTTTGATTCGTGCCTACTCAGCTCTTTGTTTATTGCCTCCAGAGGCACATGATCAGTGTATGATAGCAAACATGATCAGTGCATGATCAGTCACATGATCAGCGCCATTAAGTCACGTGATCACTACATGATAGTCATGTGATCAGTCCATGCTCAGTCACGGTATCAGTGCATGATCAGCCACGTGATCAGTGCATGATCAGCCACGTGATCAGTGCATGATAGCCACGTGATCAGTGCATGATCAGTCACGTGATCAGTGCATGATCAGGCACGTGATCAGTGCATGATCAGCCACGTGATCAGTGCATGATAGCCACGTGATCAGTGCATGATCAGTCACCTGATGGGTGTATGATCAGTCACGTGACCAGTACATGGTAGCTACATGATCATTGCATGATCAGCCACGTGAGTAGTGCATGATAGCCACGTGATCAGTGCATGATCAGTCACGTGATCAGTGCATGATCAGTCATGTGATCAGTGCATGATCAGGCACGTGATCAGTGCATGATCAGCCACGTGATCAGTGCATGATAGCCACGTGATCAGTGCATGATCAGTCACGTGATCAGTGCATGATCAGTCACGTGATCAGTGCATGATCAGCCACGTGATCAGTGCATGATCAGCCACGTGATCAGTGCATGATCAATTACGTGATCAGTGCATGATCAGTCACGTGACCAGTACATGGTAGCTACGTGATCAGTGCATGATCAGCCACGTGATCAGTGCATGATAGCCACGTGATCAGTGCATGATCAGTCACGTGATCAGTGCATGATCAGTCACGTGATCAGTGCATGATCAGTCACGTGATCAGTGCATGATCAATTACGTGATCAGTGCATGATCAGTCACGTGATCAGTACATGGTAGCTACGTGATCAGTGCATGATCAGCCACGTGATCAGTGCATGATAGCCACGTGATCAGTGCATGATCAGTCACGTGATCAGTGCATGATCATCCACGTGATCAGTGCATGATCAGTCACGTGATCAGTGCATGATATAGACGTGATCAGTGCATGATCAGTCACGTGATCAGTGCATGATCAGCCACGTGATCAGTGCATGATAGCCAGTGATCAGTGCATGATAGCCAGTGATCAGTGCATGATCAGTCACGTGATCAGTGTATGATCAGCCACGTGATCAGTGCATGATCAGCCACGTGATCAGTGCATGATCAGCCACGTGATCAGTGCATGATCAGTTACGTGAGCAGTGTATGATCAGCCACGTGATCAGTGCATGGTCAGACACGTGAACAGTGTATGATCAGCCACGTGATCAGTGCATGATAGCCACGTGATCAGTGCATGATCAGTCACGTGATCAGTGTATGATCAGCCACGTGAACAGTGCATGCTCAGTCACGTGATCTGGGCCTGCTGAGCTGCGTGATTACTGTCTGCTCATCTGCTTGACAATTGCCAGCTGAGCTGCACGATTCCTGCCTGTCATCTGCTTGACAATTGCCAGCTGTGCTGCGTAATTCCTGCCTGCTCAGCTGCTTGATTATTGCCAGCTGAGCAGCATGATTCCTCACACCTGAGTTCCATGATTATTGCCTGCTGACTGTTTGATTCGTGCCTACTCAGCTCTTTGTTTATTGCCTCCAGAGGCACATGATCAGTGTATGATAGCAAACATGATCAGTGCATGATCAGTCACATGATCAGCGCCATTAAGTCACGTGATCACTACATGATAGTCATGTGATCAGTCCATGCTCAGTCACGGTATCAGTGCATGATCAGCCACGTGATCAGTGCATGATCAGCCACGTGATCAGTGCATGATCAGCCACGTGATCAGTGCATGATCAGTCACGTGATCAGTGCATGATCAGGCACGTGATCAGTGCATGATCAGCCACGTGATCAGTGCATGATAGCCACGTGATCAGTGCATGATCAGTCACCTGATGGGTGTATGATCAGTCACGTGACCTGTACATGGTAGCTACATGATCATTGCATGATCAGCCACGTGAGTAGTGCATGATAGCCACGTGATCAGTGCATGATCAGTCACGTGATCAGTGCATGATCAGTCACGTGATCAGTGCATGATAGTCACGTGATCAGTGCATGATCAGCCACGTGATCAGTGCATGATCAGTCACGTGATCAGTGCATGATAGCACGTGATCAGTGCATGATCAGCCACGTGATCAGTGCATGATAGCCACGTGATCAGTGCATGATCAGTCACGTGATCAGTGCATGATCAGTCACGTGATCAGTGCATGATCAGTCACGTGATCAGTGCATGATCAGCCACGTGATCAGTGCATGATAGCCACGTGATCAGTGCATGATCAGTCACGTGATCAGTGCATGATCAGTCACGTGATCAGTGCATGATCAGCCACGTGATCAGTGCATGATCAGCCACGTGATCAGTGCATGATCAATTACGTGATCAGTGCATGATCAGTCACGTGACAGTGCATGTAGCTACGTGATCAGTGCATGATCAGCCACGTGATCAGTGCATGATAGCCACGTGATCAGTGCATGATCAGTCACGTGATCAGTGCATGATCAGTCACGTGATCAGTGCATGATCAGTCACGTGATCAGTGCATGATCAATTACGTGATCAGTGCATGATCAGTCACGTGACCAGTACATGGTAGCTACGTGATCATTGCATGATCAGCCACGTGAGCAGTGCATGATAGCCACGTGATCAGTGCATGATCAGTCACATCAGTGTATGATCATCCACGTGATCAGTGCATGATCACGTGATCAGTGCATGATATAGACGTGATCAGTGCATGATCAGTCACGTGATCAGTGCATGATCAGCCACGTGATCAGTGCATGATAGCCAGTGATCAGTGCATGATAGCCAGTGATCAGTGCATGATCAGTCACGTGATCAGTGTATGATCAGCCACGTGATCAGTGCATGATCAGCCACGTGATCAGTGCATGATCAGCCACGTGATCAGTGCATGATCAGTTACGTGAGCAGTGTATGATCAGCCACGTGATCAGTGCATGGTCAGACACGTGATCAGTGTATGATCAGCCACGTGATCAGTGCATGATAGCCACGTGATCAGTGCATGATCAGTCACGTGATCAGTGTATGATCAGCCACGTGAACAGTGCATGCTCAGTCACGTGATCAGGGCCTGCTGAGCTGCGTGATTACTGTCTGCTCATCTGCTTGACAATTGCCAGCTGTGCTGCGTAATTCCTGCCTGCTCAGCTGCTTGATTATTGCCAGCTGAGCAGCATGATTCCTCACAGCTGAGTTCCATGATTATTGCCTGCTGACTGTTTGATTCGTGCCTACTCAGCTCTTTGTTTATTGCCTCCAGAGGCACATGATCAGTGTATGATAGCAAACATGATCAGCGCATGATCAGTCACATGATCAGCGCCATTAAGTCACGTGATCACTACATGATAGTCATGTGATCAGTCCATGCTCAGTCACGGTATCAGTGCATGATCAGCCACGTGATCAGTGCATGATCTGTCACATGATTAGTGTATGATCATCCACGTGATCAGTGCATGGGCAGTCATGTGATCAGTGCATGATATAGACGTGATCAGTGCATGATCAGTCACGTGATCAGTGCATGATAGCCACGTGATCAGTGCATGATCAGTCACCTGATGGGTGTATGATCATTCACGTGACCTGTACATGGTAGCTACATGATCATTGCATGATCAGCCACGTGAGTAGTGCATGATAGCCACGTGATCAGTGCATGATCAGTCACGTGATCAGTGCATGATCAGTCACGTGACCAGTACATGGTAGCTACGTGATCAGTGCATGATCAGCCACGTGATCAGTGCATGATCAGCCACGTGATCAGTGCATGATAGCCACGTGATCAGTGCATGATCAGTCACGTGATCAGTGCATGATCAGTCACGTGATCAGTGCATGATCAGTCACGTGATCAGTGCATGATCAGCCACGTGATCAGTGCATGATCAATTACGTGATCAGTGCATGATCAGTCACGTGACCAGTACATGGTAGCTACGTGATCATTGCATGATCAGCCACGTGATCAGTGCATGATAGCCACGTGATCAGTGCATGATCAGCCACGTGATCAGTGCATGATCAGTCACGTGATCAGTGCATGATCAGTCACGTGATCAGTGCATGATCAGCCACGTGATCAGTGCATGTCAGTCATGTATCAGTGCATGATAGCCCGTGATCAGTGCATGATCAGTCCGTGATCAGTGCATGATCAGCCACGTGATCAGTGCATGATAGCCACGTGATCAGTGCATGATCAGTCACGTGATCAGTGCATGATCAGTCACGTGATCAGTGTATGATCAGCCACGTGAACAGTGCATGCTCAGTCACGTGATCAGGGCCTGCTGAGCTGCGTGATTACTGTCTGCTCATCTGCTTGACAATTGCCAGCTGAGCTGCACGATTCCTGCCTGTCATCTGCTTGACAATTGCCAGCTGTGCTGCGTAATTCCTGCCTGCTCAGCTGCTTGATTATTGCCAGCTGAGCAGCATGATTTCTCACAGCTGAGTTCCATGATTATTGCCTGCTGACTGATTCGTGCCTACTCAGCTCTTTGTTCATTGCCTCCAGAGGCACATGATCAGTGTATGATAGCAAACATGATCAGTGCATGATCAGTCACATGATCAGTGCATGATAAGCCACGTGATCAGTGCATGATCAGTCATGTGATCAGTGCATGATCAGTCACGTGACAGTGCATGATAGCCACGTGATCAGTGCATGATCAGCCACGTGATCAGTGCATGATCAGTCACGTGATCAGTGCATGATCAGTCACGTGATCAGTGCATGATCAGCCACGTGATCAGTGCATGATCAGCCACGTGATCAGTGCATGATAGCCACGTGATCAGTGCATGATCAGCCACGTGATCAGTGCATGATCAGCCACGTGATCAGTGCATGATCAGCCACGTGATCAGTGCATGATCAGTCACGTGATCAGTGCATGATCAGTCACGTGATCAGTGCATGATCAGTCACGTGATCAGTGCATGATCAGTCACGTGACCAGTACATGGTAGCTACGTGATCATTGCATGATCAGCCACGTGATCAGTGCATGATAGCCACGTGATCAGTGCATGATCAGTCACGTGATCAGTGTATGATCAGCCACGTGATCAGTGCATGATGCCACGTGATCAGTGCATGATAGTCACGTGATCAGTGCATGATCAGCCACGTGATCAGTGCATGATCAGCCACGTGATCAGTGCATGATAGCCACGTGATCAGTGCATGATCAGTTACGTGATCAGTGCATGATCAGCCACGTGATCAGTGCATGATCAGTCACGTGATCAGTGCATGATCAGCCACGTGATCAGTGCATGATCAGCCACGTGATCAGTGCATGATCAGCCACGTGATCAGTGCATGATCAGTCACGTGATCAGTGCATGATCAGCCACGTGATCAGTGCATGATCAGTCACGTGATCAGTGCATGATCAGCCACGTGATCAGTGCATGATCAGCCACGTGATCAGTGCATGATAGCCACGTGATCAGTGCATGATCAGTCACGTGATCAGTGCATGATCAGCCACGTGATCAGTGCATGATCAGTCACGTGATCAGTGCATGATCAGCCACGTGATCAGTGCATGATCAGCCACGTGATCAGTGCATGATAGCCACGTGATCAGTGCATGATCAGTCACGTGATAGTGCATGATCAGCCACGTGATCAGTGCATGATAGCCACGTGATCAGTGCATGATCAGCCACGTGATCAGTGCATGATCAGCCACGTGATCAGTGCATGATCAGTCACGTGATCAGTGCATGATCAGCCACGTGATCAGTGCATGATCAGTCACGTGATCAGTGCATGATAGCTACGTGATCAGTGCATGATCAGCCACGTGATCAGTGCATGATCAGTCACGTGATCAGTGCATGATCAGCCACGTGATCAGTGCATGATAGCCACGTGATCAGTGCATGATCAGTCACGTGATCAGTGCATGATCAGCCACGTGATCAGTGCATGATCAGCCACGTGATCAGTGCATGATAGCCACGTGATCAGTGCATGATCAGTCACGTGATCAGTGCATGATCAGCCACGTGATCAGTGCATGATCAGTCACGTGATCAGTGCATGATCAGCCACGTGATCAGTGCATGATAGCCACGTGATCAGTGCATGATCAGTCACGTGATCAGTGCATGATCAGTCACGTGATCAGTGCATGATAGCCACGTGATCAGTGCATGATAGCCACGTGATCAGTGCATGATCAGTCACGTGATCAGTGCATGATCAGCCACGTGATCAGTATGATCAGCCACGTGATCAGTGCATGATAGCCACGTGATCAGTGCATGATCAGTCACGTGATCAGTGCATGATCAGTCACGTGATCAGTGCATGATCAGCCACGTGATCAGTGCATGATCAGCCACGTGATCAGTGCATGATCAGCCGTGATCAGTGCATGATCAGTCACGTGATCAGTGCATGGTAGCTACGTGATCAGTGCATGATCAGCCACGTGATCAGTGCATGATAGCCACGTGATCAGTGCATGATCAGCCACGTGATCAGTGCATGATCAGTCACGTGATCAGTGCATGATCAGCCACGTGATCAGTGCATGATCAGCCACGTGATCAGTGCATGATCAGTCACGTGATCAGTGCATGATAGCCACGTGATCAGTGCATGATCAGCCACGTGATCAGTGCATGATAGCCACGTGATCAGTGCATGATCAGCCACGTGATCAGTGCATGATCAGTCACGTGATCAGTGCATGATCAGCCACGTGATCAGTGCATGATCAGTCACGTGATCAGTGCATGATCAGCCACGTGATCAGTGCATGATAGCCACGTGATCAGTGCATGATCAGCACGTGATCAGTGCATGATCAGTCATGTGATCAGTGCATGATAGCCCGTGATCAGTGCATGATCAGTCACGTGATCAGTGCATGATCAGCCACGTGATCAGTGCATGATAGCCACGTGATCAGTGCATGATCAGTCACGTGATCAGTGCATGATCAGCCACGTGATCAGTGCATGATCAGTCACGTGATCAGTGCATGATCAGCCACGTGATCAGTGCATGATAGCCACGTGATCAGTGCATGATCAGTCACGTGATCAGTGCATGATCAGTCACGTGATCAGTGCATGATCAGCCACGTGATCAGTGCATGATCAGTCATGTGATCAGTGCATGATAGCCCGTGATCAGTGCATGATCAGTCACGTGATCAGTGCATGATCAGCCACGTGATCAGTGCATGATCAGCCACGTGATCAGTGCATGATCAGTCACGTGATCAGTGCATGATCAGTCACGTGATCAGTGTATGATCAGCCACGTGAACAGTGCATGCTCAGTCACGTGATCAGGGCCTGCTGAGCTGCGTGATTACTGTCTGCTCATCTGCTTGACAATTGCCAGCTGAGCTGCACGATTCCTGCCTGTCATCTGCTTGACAATTGCCAGCTGTGCTGCGTAATTCCTGCCTGCTCAGCTGCTTGATTATTGCCAGCTGAGCAGCATGATTCCTCACAGCTGAGTTCCATGATTATTGCCTGCTGACTGATTCGTGCCTACTCAGCTCTTTGTTCATTGCCTCCAGAGGCACATGATCAGTGTATGATAGCAAACATGATCAGCGCATGATCAGTCACATGATCAGTGCATGATAAGCCACGTGATCAGTGCATGATCAGTCATGTGATCAGTGCATGATCAGTCATGTGATCAGTGCATGATAGCCACGTGATCAGTGCATGATCAGCCACGTGATCAGTGCATGATAGCCACGTGATCAGTGCATGATCAGTCACGTGATCAGTGCATGATCAGTCACGTGATCAGTGCATGATCAGTCACGTGATCAGTGCATGATCAGCC